>NW_028263373.1:2650872-2811230 GCF_051168715.1 Poecilia mexicana | reverse complement strand
GGTTTTGCAAAACTGTGTATAACCTTCTGCTGGTGAGACTGATACTGCTTATTGTACATTTTCATATTACTCTAAACATTAGCTCTAAGCTAAATATTAGCTTAATATTGGCTACAAGCTATTAGTTAGCTTAGATTTAAATATTTATCCTGCTCACTAAACATTCAGTTTGGAGCTAAGTATTTAAATGGTAAACTAAATGTTTGACTTAATATTTAGTTTGAAACTGTCACATTTATAGCTGAATGAATGACATGGTGAAATTATGAAGCCTCATTTTTTTCTCTTATGATGGACTAAATATTGCTGTTCATTTTTCACTCCGGCTTTACAAGCGGCAGCATGTAGTAAGAGGCCAGTGTCAGAAATCACCTGCTGGACTTTTTTCAGATTATTATTGGATTAATTATTAAACTGAAGAAGTTTATTGTTTTCTTTTTAATCTGACATTCGTTCTGCTCCTGGTAGACACCCAGACCGTCCTCTCTCCAGACTTCAGGGTCTGGTCTAATTTTGGAGGTTTTCTTTTATACTGAGTGATTACTGGCTGATGATATCTTGGTCTACGGTGGACAAATTGGGCCAGATGTTGGAGGAGATGCCCTTCATCTCTGCTTCTCCTCCTCAGATACTCCTGGTTCTGCTGAACAGCAACACACAGACCTGTTTTTGATGCAATCTTCCTCTCATCCATCCAAACTCTATTACAGCTTCTGCAGGAATGCAGGGAGCGCTGGGACAAACGTGTTTATTGCTCCCATTTATCTGATCACCAGAAGAGCAGAACCAGACTCGGGTTGGACCCGGTTCACTATCAGCAGCTTCATCAGTAACAACCTGCCTTCGCAGCAGCAGACGTCCGATTTATTTGTTCTGTGACAAAAACAGAATGAAATGTAATTTTTTTTTATTATTATTGTGATTGCAGATTCTAATTTCTACAAATATAAAAACTGCATTGAAATCAACCAAATGAGACTGAAACTTTGTGGGGCATGTTTTCATAATCCTTCAGTTCCAGATGTTTTCTGGTTTAGGTTCAGACGAACACGACTTTCATAGCATGTCGGGTCTTCTTGAATGTTTTCTACTGTTTTCCTGTGAACCAGCGATGTTCAAAGTGTGGTTTGGGGGCAATTTGTGGCCTTCTGAATGATGTGGCTTGGCCCCTCAGAATACAATTTAAGAAGGGAGGAAATTAACAACTAGTTCCACATTTTTAAAGACAAATAAACATTTATATATTTACATACAAGACAAAGTATTTTATTAACAATGTTTCTGTTTTTATTGATTATAATTATAAATTATGATTTATAATTATAAATTATAAATTATAATTTATAATTATGAATTATAAATTATAATTATATATAATTTTATATTTATCAATTATAAACATTGATAAATAAAAACATTTATCAATGTTTTTATTGATAAATTATAATCAATAAAAACATTGATTATAATGTTTTTATATCAAACATTATAAGAGGAGAGGTTTTTCTCCTCTTCCAAAAAGGAGAAAAACCCTTAAAACAGTGTTAGAAAATATTTACCTGTCATTTAAGCAAATTTCCCAGATTTTATTCCCACCAAAATCAGACTACTTTCCTTTATTAAAGTATCGTCTATTTATTATATCATTGAAGGGATAAAAACAGCAAATTTATTTAAAAATAAATCTTTTCTATATTAATTAAGGAAAGTGGCCCTCAGGTGCTCTGAACCTGACAGCTTCGAGCCCGATGACAAAAAGTTTGGACAGCTCTGCTTTAAAGATTATGGTTTTTCTACCTTTGTAATTTATTTATTTTATTTTTTGGTGGATTTTTATTCAATTATGAAACCTAAAAGTTGTTTAAGGTTAGAAGTTAGACGTTACCTATGAGGAAGCAGGAAGTTTTACAGATTAGGGTCCAGTGGAGGTTGGTTTTCATCCAGGCCATGACTGATGGACTCCATCTTGTGTTTTCTGGTTTCTTCCAGTTGTTTTTGAGGTTTCTGATATTTGGGTAGAGGAATCCAGTGGAGGTTTGTTGTGACTGATGGACTCCATCTTGTTTCCTCCAGAAGTGTTTATGACCCAGAGAGTTGCTTCCTGTTGACGTTCTGCTGATTCTTCTCTGTATTGAAGGTTTCTGGCTCTGACAGAATAAATTGTGACGCTTAAACTCTCCACCAGCTGCAGCTCCTCCGTCTCTCTGCTCCTTCCTGCCTGTTTCTGCATTCCTGTCAGAAGATGAAGCTGTGATCTGGGCCCAGCATGGAGCCGTGATAATGATCTGCACCATGGAGACGCAGCGCCGGACGCAGCAGGAGGCTGAGAGGAGATGGAGGAGATGAAAGTGGATCTCAGGATGAAGGAGAAGTCGCTCCACTTCAAAAACTGGACTCCATTTTCTCCTCACCTCGTCTTCAGGCTGTAAATGATGCAACACGTCTTCAATGTGAGATGGAGAACTTCTCTGTTTATCTCACTTTATGTCACTCAGATGTAGTGGAGGAGAACTGGGCTGGAAAGGTTCTGCTGCTCCAAATGGACCTTCTTCATCATTTGGTTTCCAGGTTCTGGAACATCTGACCTGATCCGGTTCAGAGCAGCAGGTTGATTTTATTCTCCGACCTGTTTTCCTGAGAAAAACCCAGTTAGATCAGCGAAGACCTGGTGGCAAAACATCAGACTGTTTCAGTCGGTTCCAGTCACCACTAGAACCGGGACACAGGAGGCTGAGTGGACCTGAACAACAGAACCTCCTGGTTCTGGTTCCAGAGACCAAAAATAGTTAGGATGGAGGTCCAGATCCGCGCTGGTTGTCTTGTTTCCTGACTGGTGGTATTGTCAGGAGCACGTTACTTTAATTAGACCCCGTTTTCAGTAACAAGTAATCCATTTCAACCCAGTAATCGGATTACAGTTACTCATCCAAGCTTTTTTTACGCATGCGCACTGAGTTTCAAAGAACCTCGCAGTGACTAGTGCTGAGGCGAGGGCATTACACCTTTTCGATGTGTAAACGAAGAATGTAATTAGAATGTCTTCATGTAAATTTGTTAACAGAAATAGGGGGAAAATCCATTTTCATTGGATCATTGTCATGCAAATAAATTCTTAGAAGTTTTGTCTTTGGTGCAGAAGCAGCTCGGTGAACCTCAGCCTCGCCACCATCTTGTTTCTAGAGACAAGAGGCTTTCTTCTTCAACACTTCTGGTTCAGTGTCGTGACCTGTAGCTAATCTTTTTTCAGCTGCTGTTGTTTTGATTCATGATGTAAAGATGTTTGATGTTTTGAGCTGGATCTGTGGAGTTCACCGCTAGCGGCTCTGCATCAGCTGGGAAGTTTCTCCAGCTGTCGGATCTCAGAGGAAACCTTGTTACAGTATCAGAAAACATTGTGAATTATAGATGACGTGTTTTCTCTCCACTAATTACGGAGAGCTTTCCATGCCGCCTCCAGCCTGTCATGGCTCTGCAGAGCTCAGCTTCAGCTCGTTATCTCACCGCTCTCTCTGTGCGTCACAACTCAAACACCCAGACGATTGTTATTCCTCCTCTTATTTTCCAGGCATGTGAACAGAAAGGCCACGATGAAGGCCAGTTATTCCTCCCAGCCAGAGCCGGCCCCAGGCAGGAGTCAGCTAAGAGCATCAGGGACTTTTAGCAAAAAACAGAGAAAAACTACAATCCTGTTAATTTAACAGTTTCACATCAATAAATTAAAGGATTTACGTTGTTCAAAATTGAAAGGAATTAACAAATCTACTTTGTAAAAGTGCACAAATTGATCGATTGCTGTTTTACCACAGAAACAATCTGATGAGTTTAATCTCGTTATTGTTGAGCTTCTGTTAGTCTGGTTGTGTTAAGCTCCGCCCACTCTCACAGACTCCACCCCTTTATAGAAACCTTGTTAATGGAAGGAACATTGCCCCCAGCTCATTGTTGATTATTTGCATTTTCTGTTATATGTATCATATATGTGATTTTAATTTAACTTATTTTCCATTTCTTAATGTGTCCTTCAGTTAAGCTAGGACCCTGTTAATTTCGATCAATTAACTGCATCAACTTTAATGTGGTAAATTTTTTATTACAATTAATCTTTTTTTTTTAATTCATGTTTCTGGAACAAAAGTAAACCTGGCGCACAAAAAACATCCAGCGATGAACGACGAAGCTGAAGGTTTATTTCTGCTTCTAAATGATCTGATTGGACACTGGAAGATACCCTATCACTGAAGCTATGCTAGCCTGAAATAGCATCTCAATGCTAATGTGTAGCAGCTAAAGCTAATGTTAGCGTTCACAGTCCACATTCCTAAAGACACTCAATGAATCAGGACTTCCTGAAACACTTCTGATCATCTGATGGATGAAGAACCTGAATATCAGATTAAAAACTATAAATATATTTATTGATGAGCTCAGATGTCCATTCAGTAATTTAACAGCAAGAAAGAGTTTTGAATTTAAATTGTTTCTTATTTTTTATATGTAGTTTTAGGTTAAAATGTGCTTAATTAGCTTTTCAGTCAAACATTACTGCTTTACCAGAAGCGTTGCCTCACATTACAAACAGAGAACAGATTCAATATGTCAACCAGTTCCTGATCTTCAGGTTTCTGTTTCCGGTTCTGATCGCCACAGCTGAGACCCAGGAAGCAGACCGTCAGTCCGGTTCGGACTCGGTCAAAACCTGGCTCTGGTTTCTCCATCTTGTTTTTTGTCCTTCACCTATAAGTTAATTAATGGCTAGATTTAAGATGACAACAATGTGCTTAAATATTATTTTCTCAATCCGATCAATCATTATTTATTTGTATGCTGCCGAATTACAAAATATGAAGAGATGTTCAGTATTATTTTAGCTTAAGAAGTAATCATCGAATGCAGATTGTTAATATAATGGTTTTATCGACAGATTCTACAACTGGCCATTTTAGGACACATGATATTGATGCCCAAGTTTATCGCTGATGAAGAGAATCCAAGTTGATGTGACGCAGATTTTAAACTAACGTTGGCGAACCGATAGTTAGCAAACCAGATTCCAAAGTAAACCAGGTAGCAAGCTAACCGTTTAGCTTCAAGCTAAATATTTAATTTAAAACTGATATTCATAAATTAATTAATAACATGGTGACTTTGAAAAGTTCCATTTTTTTACTCATGATGAGCTAAATATCCGTATTATTTCTGTTAATTTTCACAGTGTAGTTTTATAAACGTCTCTGGTTCTGGTTCTGTTCTGGTTCCGGTTCTGGTTCTGCTCTGGTTCTGGTTCTGGTTCTGTTCTGGTTCTGGTTCCGGTTCTGTTCTGGTTCTGGTTCTGGTTCTGCTCTGGTTCTGGTTCTGTTCTGGTTCTGGTTCTGGTTCTGCTCTGGTTCTGGTTCCGGTTCTGGTTCTGGTCTGGTTCTGGTTCCAGCTGAAAACCCCCAGAATGGGTTCAGTCTGATTTCCAGCTGTCAGATGGAAATCCTTCCTCCTGAAGCGGAAGTCTCCTCCTCTTCCTCCTCTTTTCTTTCTGCAGATTCAGGATGAAAGTACCCACCTGATGACGCAGCTGTTGCGTCATCAGGTGGGTACTTTCCCGGAGCCTCCGCGGTTCTGGTCCAATCCGCAGCGTTTCCGATCCTCCATCTTTACATTTAATGGATTTATTCCTAAAATCCGAGCCGCTGCGGACTCACAGGAAGCGGCTTTCCCCGCATTTCCTCCCGACCCCGCAGCTCCAACCCTTCAGCTGCGGGATGAAGTGAGATGCTGCAGCCGTCCCGCCCCGAGCCGCCGGTGTTCCCGCAGACAGGAGGAGGGACTCTCTGACATCAGAGCGGGCTGCCAGTCTGCGGACCAGCGTGGAGTCGGGGCTGCAGGCGCTGCCGCGGTGTGTTTGCGGATTTAGCGCTGTGTTTGCGGTGCGGTTCCTGCCTCTGCGTCACTCTGACCGGCTGAAATCTGAACTTCATCTTTTCAGGAGGAGGAAAGTCCCATCCTGCACTGCGGCGCTCTTCCTCCTCCTGCTCCTCCTCAGTCTGCAGGAGCCTCTCCATCTGGACCAGACCAACGATGAAGGAAACCTTCCTCCGCTCTCAAGATTCTTTTCACTTTTAGGACCTCAGTTTCCACCTCAGGGCTTTGACTAGGCCCTTCTGATTGGCCCAGCTGCACCTCCAGCTTTACCTCTGGAACTTCAGGAAGTCTCTTCCATCTCAGGATTAATCCGTTTCTGTCATGGCTGCTGGGAGTTTCTGGACCCGAAGGCTCCGTGAACTCAGCGGGGAGGACCGGAACCTGCAGCCGTGCGTCCCGCCGGCGGACCCCGCGCCACTGGGGGGCTCTGCAGCCGGGCTGGAGGAGCAGCAGGGGGCCCTGCAGCCTCCAGGTGAGTTCAGCTCCAGCTGTTCGCTCTGAAGCTTCAGAGGTCAGAGGTCAGCCTCGGAGTTACCTGGATTCAGTTCTGACCAGGTGAACTCTAATGGTTTGGTGTCTAGATTAAGGCAAAGAGGAAATGAAATCTGATCTGATTGGCTGAGGATGCTGGTTGCCATGGTTACATCCAGAGGTAAAACTACAACCTTTCTGAGGTTTTCGTTTTATTTTTAGTGAACATGAATATTTCCTGATAAAACTCACCTGCTTCTTTAACCTTCGTCTGTTTTCTGCTTCCTTTCATCAGCGTTCGGCTCCAACTATTGATTATTATATTAATCGATTATTCTGACAACTAACTGATTAATCAGGTAAAAAAGACACAGTGCAGGTTTTTCATTTAACGTCTTCAGCCTTCTTTTTTATACAATATTAAAAATACATAAAAAGATGCAAATCAATTTCTATATTAAATAAAAATAATATTTTATTGCCTAAAGGTTAATAAGTTATTTTAGTGAATCCTGATCATTTCCAGCAAAAGATGAATCTGCAGCTAAACTCTAAGTTTTGGTTTAGTTTCTGCTTTCAGTGTAAATGTCCAGAAAATGAGTCTGGATGCTGCAGTGAATTATTAATTGATTAGTAGATTAGTTGACGATGATTTCAATAATTCATTTCTATTTAATTTCAATTATATTGAGTCCAGGTGTGTGTGGGTAATAATCTGGCTGTCGGTCATTAATAATCTGGCTGTCGGTCATTAATAATCTGGCTGTCGGTTGGTAGTAATCTGGCTGTTGGTCATTAATAATCTGGCTGTCGGTCATTAATAATCTGGCTGTCGGTCATTAATAATCTGGCTGTCGGTCATTAATAATCTGGCTGTCGGTTGGTTATAATCTGGCTGTCGGTCATTAATAATCTGGCTGTCGGTCATTAATAATCTGGCTGTCGGTTGGTAGTAATCTGGCTGTCGGTCATTAATAATCTGGCTGTCGGTCGTTAATAATCTGGCTGTCGGTCGTTAATAATCTGGCTGTTGGTCATTGATAATCTGGCTGTCGGTCGGTTATAATCTGGCTGTCGGTCATTAATAATCTGGCTGTCGGTCGATAATAATCTGGCTGTCGGTCGTTAATAATCTGGCTGTCGGTCATTAATAATCGGGCTGTCGGTCATTAATAATCTGGCTGTCGGTTGGTAGTAATCTGGCTGTTGGTCATTAATAATCTGGCTGTCGGTCGTTAATAATATGGCTGTCGGTTGGTAGTAATCTGGCTGTTGGTCATTAATAATCTGGCTGTCGGTCATTAATAATCTGGCTGTCGGTCGTTAATAATATGGCTGTCGGTTGGTAGTAATCTGGCTGTTGGTCATTAATAATCTGGCTGTTGGTCATTAATAATCTGGCTGTCGGTCATTAATAATCTGGCTGTTGGTCATTAATAATCTGGCTGTCGGTTATTAATAATCTGGCTGTCGGTTGGTAGTAATCTGGCTGTTGGTCATTAATAATCTGGCTGTCGGTCGTTAATAATCTGGCTGTTGGTCATTAATAATCTGGCTGTCGGTCGTTAATAATCTGGCTGTCGGTCGTTAATAATATGGCTGTCGGTTGGTAGTAATCTGGCTGTTGGTCATTAATAATCTGGCTGTCGGTCATTAATAATCTGGCTGTCGGTCGTTAATAATCTGGCTGTTGGTCATTAATAATCTGGCTGTCGGTCGTTAATAATCTGGCTGTCGGTTGGTAGTAATCTGGCTGTTGGTCATTAATAATCTGGCTGTCGGTCGTTAATAATCTGGCTGTCGGTCATTAATAATCTGGCTGTCGGTCGTTAATAATATGGCTGTCGGTTGGTAGTAATCTGGCTGTTGGTCATTAATAATCTGGCTGTTGGTCATTAATAATCTGGCTGTTGGTCATTAATAATCTGGCTGTCGGTTGGTAGTAATCTGGCTGTTGGTCATTAATAATCTGGCTGTCGGTCATTAATAATCTGGCTGTCGGTCATTAATAATCTGGCTGTCGGTTGGTAGTAATCTGGCTGTCGGTCATTAATAATCTGGCTGTCGGTCATTAATAATCTGGCTGTCGGTTGGTTATAATCTGGCTGTCGGTCATTAATAATCTGGCTGTCGGTCATTAATAATCTGGCTGTCGGTTGGTAGTAATCTGGCTGTCGGTCATTAATAATCTGGCTGTCGGTCGGTTATAATCTGGCTGTCGGTCGTTAATAATCTGGCTGTTGGTCATTAATAATCTGGCTGTCGGTCGGTTATAATCTGGCTGTCGGTCATTAATAATCTGGCTGTCGGTCATTAATAATCTGGCTGTCGGTCGATAATAATCTGGCTGTCGGTGGTTAATAATCAGGCTGTCGGTTGGTAGTAATCTGGCTGTCGGTCATTAATAATCTGGCTGTCGGTCGTTAATAATCTGGCTGTCGGTCGTTAATAATCTGGCTGTTGGTCATTAATAATCTGGCTGTCGGTCGGTTATAATCTGGCTGTCGGTCATTAATAATCTGGCTGTCGGTCATTAATAATCTGGCTGTCGGTCGATAATAATCTGGCTGTCGGTCGTTAATAATCTGGCTGTCGGTTGGTAGTAATCTGGCTGTTGGTCATTAATAATCTGGCTGTCGGTCGTTAATAATCTGGCTGTCGGTCATTAATAATCTGGCTGTCGGTCGTTAATAATCTGGCTGTCGGTTGGTAGTAATCTGGCTGTTGGTCATTAATAATCTGGCTGTCGGTCATTAATAATCTGGCTGTCGGTCGTTAATAATATGGCTGTCGGTTGGTAGTAATCTGGCTGTTGGTCATTAATAATCTGGCTGTTGGTCATTAATAATCTGGCTGTTGGTCATTAATAATCTGGCTGTCGGTTGGTAGTAATCTGGCTGTTGGTCATTAATAATCTGGCTGTCGGTCATTAATAATCTGGCTGTCGGTCATTAATAATCTGGCTGTCGGTCATTAATAATCTGGCTGTCGGTTGGTTATAATCTGGCTGTCGGTCATTAATAATCTGGCTGTCGGTCATTAATAATCTGGCTGTCGGTTGGTAGTAATCTGGCTGTCGGTCATTAATAATCTGGCTGTCGTCGTTAATAATCTGGCTGTTGGTCATTAATAATCTGGCTGTCGGTCGGTTATAAACTGGCTGTCGGTCATTAATAATCTGGCTGTCGGTCATTAATAATCTGGCTGTCGGTCGATAATAATCTGGCTGTCGGTCGTTAATAATCTGGCTGTCGGTCATTAATAATCGGGCTGTCGGTCATTAATAATCTGGCTGTCGGTTGGTAGTAATCTGGCTGTTGGTCATTAATAATCTGGCTGTCGGTCGTTAATAATATGGCTGTCGGTTGGTAGTAATCTGGCTGTTGGTCATTAATAATCTGGCTGTCGGTCATTAATAATCTGGCTGTCGGTCGTTAATAATATGGCTGTCGGTTGGTAGTAATCTGGCTGTTGGTCATTAATAATCTGGCTGTTGGTCATTAATAATCTGGCTGTCGGTCATTAATAATCTGGCTGTTGGTCATTAATAATCTGGCTGTCGGTTATTAATAATCTGGCTGTCGGTTGGTAGTAATCTGGCTGTTGGTCATTAATAATCTGGCTGTCGGTCGTTAATAATCTGGCTGTTGGTCATTAATAATCTGGCTGTCGGTCGTTAATAATCTGGCTGTCGGTCGTTAATAATATGGCTGTCGGTTGGTAGTAATCTGGCTGTTGGTCATTAATAATCTGGCTGTCGGTCATTAATAATCTGGCTGTCGGTCGTTAATAATCTGGCTGTTGGTCATTAATAATCTGGCTGTCGGTCGTTAATAATCTGGCTGTCGGTTGGTAGTAATCTGGCTGTTGGTCATTAATAATCTGGCTGTCGGTCGTTAATAATCTGGCTGTCGGTCATTAATAATCTGGCTGTCGGTCGTTAATAATCTGGCTGTCGGTTGGTAGTAATCTGGCTGTTGGTCATTAATAATCTGGCTGTCGGTCATTAATAATCTGGCTGTCGGTCGTTAATAATATGGCTGTCGGTTGGTAGTAATCTGGCTGTTGGTCATTAATAATCTGGCTGTTGGTCATTAATAATCTGGCTGTTGGTCATTAATAATCTGGCTGTCGGTTGGTAGTAATCTGGCTGTTGGTCATTAATAATCTGGCTGTCGGTCATTAATAATCTGGCTGTCGGTCATTAATAATCTGGCTGTCGGTCATTAATAATCTGGCTGTCGGTTGGTTATAATCTGGCTGTCGGTCATTAATAATCTGGCTGTCGGTCATTAATAATCTGGCTGTCGGTTGGTAGTAATCTGGCTGTCGGTCATTAATAATCTGGCTGTCGTCGTTAATAATCTGGCTGTTGGTCATTAATAATCTGGCTGTCGGTCGGTTATAATCTGGCTGTCGGTCATTAATAATCTGGCTGTCGGTCATTAATAATCTGGCTGTCGGTCGATAATAATCTGGCTGTCGGTCGTTAATAATCTGGCTGTCGGTCATTAATAATCGGGCTGTTGGTCATTAATAATCTGGCTGTCGGTTGGTAGTAATCTGGCTGTTGGTCATTAATAATCTGGCTGTCGGTCATTAATAATCTGGCTGTCGGTCATTAATAATCTGGCTGTCGGTTGGTAGTAATCTGGCTGTCGGTCATTAATAATCTGGCTGTCGGTCATTAATAATCTGGCTGTCGGTTGGTTATAATCTGGCTGTCGGTCATTAATAATCTGGCTGTCGGTCATTAATAATCTGGCTGTCGGTCGATAATAATCTGGCTGTCGGTGGTTAATAATCAGGCTGTCGGTTGGTAGTAATCTGGCTGTCGGTCATTAATAATCTGGCTGTCGGTCGTTAATAATCTGGCTGTCGGTCGTTAATAATCTGGCTGTTGGTCATTAATAATCTGGCTGTCGGTCGGTTATAATCTGGCTGTCGGTCATTAATAATCTGGCTGTCGGTCATTAATAATCTGGCTGTCGGTCGATAATAATCTGGCTGTCGGTCGTTAATAATCTGGCTGTCGGTTGGTAGTAATCTGGCTGTTGGTCATTAATAATCTGGCTGTCGGTCGTTAATAATCTGGCTGTCGGTCATTAATAATCTGGCTGTCGGTCGTTAATAATCTGGCTGTCGGTTGGTAGTAATCTGGCTGTTGGTCATTAATAATCTGGCTGTCGGTCATTAATAATCTGGCTGTCGGTCGTTAATAATATGGCTGTCGGTTGGTAGTAATCTGGCTGTTGGTCATTAATAATCTGGCTGTTGGTCATTAATAATCTGGCTGTTGGTCATTAATAATCTGGCTGTCGGTTGGTAGTAATCTGGCTGTTGGTCATTAATAATCTGGCTGTCGGTCATTAATAATCTGGCTGTCGGTCATTAATAATCTGGCTGTCGGTCATTAATAATCTGGCTGTCGGTTGGTTATAATCTGGCTGTCGGTCATTAATAATCTGGCTGTCGGTCATTAATAATCTGGCTGTCGGTTGGTAGTAATCTGGCTGTCGGTCATTAATAATCTGGCTGTCGTCGTTAATAATCTGGCTGTTGGTCATTAATAATCTGGCTGTCGGTCGGTTATAAACTGGCTGTCGGTCATTAATAATCTGGCTGTCGGTCATTAATAATCTGGCTGTCGGTCGATAATAATCTGGCTGTCGGTCGTTAATAATCTGGCTGTCGGTCATTAATAATCGGGCTGTCGGTCATTAATAATCTGGCTGTCGGTTGGTAGTAATCTGGCTGTTGGTCATTAATAATCTGGCTGTCGGTCGTTAATAATATGGCTGTCGGTTGGTAGTAATCTGGCTGTTGGTCATTAATAATCTGGCTGTCGGTCATTAATAATCTGGCTGTCGGTCGTTAATAATATGGCTGTCGGTTGGTAGTAATCTGGCTGTTGGTCATTAATAATCTGGCTGTTGGTCATTAATAATCTGGCTGTCGGTCATTAATAATCTGGCTGTTGGTCATTAATAATCTGGCTGTCGGTTATTAATAATCTGGCTGTCGGTTGGTAGTAATCTGGCTGTTGGTCATTAATAATCTGGCTGTCGGTCGTTAATAATCTGGCTGTTGGTCATTAATAATCTGGCTGTCGGTCGTTAATAATCTGGCTGTCGGTCGTTAATAATATGGCTGTCGGTTGGTAGTAATCTGGCTGTTGGTCATTAATAATCTGGCTGTCGGTCATTAATAATCTGGCTGTCGGTCGTTAATAATCTGGCTGTTGGTCATTAATAATCTGGCTGTCGGTCGTTAATAATCTGGCTGTCGGTTGGTAGTAATCTGGCTGTTGGTCATTAATAATCTGGCTGTCGGTCGTTAATAATCTGGCTGTCGGTCATTAATAATCTGGCTGTCGGTCGTTAATAATCTGGCTGTCGGTTGGTAGTAATCTGGCTGTTGGTCATTAATAATCTGGCTGTCGGTCATTAATAATCTGGCTGTCGGTCGTTAATAATATGGCTGTCGGTTGGTAGTAATCTGGCTGTTGGTCATTAATAATCTGGCTGTTGGTCATTAATAATCTGGCTGTTGGTCATTAATAATCTGGCTGTCGGTTGGTAGTAATCTGGCTGTTGGTCATTAATAATCTGGCTGTCGGTCATTAATAATCTGGCTGTCGGTCATTAATAATCTGGCTGTCGGTCATTAATAATCTGGCTGTCGGTTGGTTATAATCTGGCTGTCGGTCATTAATAATCTGGCTGTCGGTCATTAATAATCTGGCTGTCGGTTGGTAGTAATCTGGCTGTCGGTCATTAATAATCTGGCTGTCGTCGTTAATAATCTGGCTGTTGGTCATTAATAATCTGGCTGTCGGTCGGTTATAATCTGGCTGTCGGTCATTAATAATCTGGCTGTCGGTCATTAATAATCTGGCTGTCGGTCGATAATAATCTGGCTGTCGGTCGTTAATAATCTGGCTGTCGGTCATTAATAATCGGGCTGTTGGTCATTAATAATCTGGCTGTCGGTTGGTAGTAATCTGGCTGTTGGTCATTAATAATCTGGCTGTCGGTCATTAATAATCTGGCTGTCGGTCATTAATAATCTGGCTGTCGGTTGGTAGTAATCTGGCTGTCGGTCATTAATAATCTGGCTGTCGGTCATTAATAATCTGGCTGTCGGTTGGTTATAATCTGGCTGTCGGTCATTAATAATCTGGCTGTCGGTCATTAATAATCTGGCTGTCGGTTGGTAGTAATCTGGCTGTCGGTCATTAATAATCTGGCTGTCGGTCGGTTATAATCTGGCTGTCGGTCGTTAATAATCTGGCTGTTGGTCATTAATAATCTGGCTGTCGGTCGGTTATAATCTGGCTGTCGGTCATTAATAATCTGGCTGTCGGTCATTAATAATCTGGCTGTCGGTCGATAATAATCTGGCTGTCGGTCGTTAATAATCTGGCTGTCGGTTGGTAGTAATCTGGCTGTCGGTCATTAATAATCTGGCTGTCGGTCGTTAATAATCTGGCTGTCGGTCGTTAATAATCTGGCTGTTGGTCATTAATAATCTGGCTGTCGGTCGGTTATAATCTGGCTGTCAGTCATTAATAATCTGGCTGTCGGTCATTAATAATCTGGCTGTCGGTCGATAATAATCTGGCTGTCGGTCGTTAATAATCTGGCTGTCGGTTGGTAGTAATCTGGCTGTTGGTCATTAATAATCTGGCTGTCGGTCGTTAATAATCTGGCTGTCGGTCGTTAATAATCTGGCTGTTGGTCATTAATAATCTGGCTGTCGGTCGGTTATAATCTGGCTGTCGGTCATTAATAATCTGGCTGTCGGTCATTAATAATCTGGCTGTCGGTCGATAATAATCTGGCTGTCGGTCGTTAATAATCTGGCTGTCGGTTGGTAGTAATCTGGCTGTTGGTCATTAATAATCTGGCTGTCGGTCGTTAATAATATGGCTGTCGGTTGGTAGTAATCTGGCTGTTGGTCATTAATAATCTGGCTGTCGGTCATTAATAATCTGGCTGTCGGTCGTTAATAATATGGCTGTCGGTTGGTAGTAATCTGGCTGTTGGTCATTAATAATCTGGCTGTCGGTCGTTAATAATCTGGCTGTTGGTCATTAATAATCTGGCTGTCGGTCGTTAATAATCTGGCTGTCGGTTGGTAGTAATCTGGCTGTTGGTCATTAATAATCTGGCTGTCGGTCGTTAATAATCTGGCTGTCGGTCATTAATAATCTGGCTGTCGGTCGTTAATAATCTGGCTGTCGGTTGGTAGTAATCTGGCTGTTGGTCATTAATAATCTGGCTGTCGGTCATTAATAATCTGGCTGTTGGTCATTAATAATCTGGCTGTCGTTGGTAGTAATCTGGCTGTTGGTCATTAATAATCTGGCTGTCGGTCATTAATAATCTGGCTGTCGGTCATTAATAATCTGGCTGTCGGTCATTAATAATCTGGCTGTCGGTTGGTTATAATCTGGCTGTCGGTCATTAATAATCTGGCTGTCGGTCATTAATAATCTGGCTGTCGGTTGGTAGTAATCTGGCTGTCGGTCATTAATAATCTGGCTGTCGTCGTTAATAATCTGGCTGTTGGTCATTAATAATCTGGCTGTCGGTCGGTTATAATCTGGCTGTCGGTCATTAATAATCTGGCTGTCGGTCATTAATAATCTGGCTGTCGGTCGATAATAATCTGGCTGTCGGTCGTTAATAATCTGGCTGTCGGTCATTAATAATCGGGCTGTTGGTCATTAATAATCTGGCTGTCGGTTGGTAGTAATCTGGCTGTTGGTCATTAATAATCTGGCTGTCGGTCATTAATAATCTGGCTGTCGGTCATTAATAATCTGGCTGTCGGTTGGTAGTAATCTGGCTGTCGGTCATTAATAATCTGGCTGTCGGTCATTAATAATCTGGCTGTCGGTTGGTTATAATCTGGCTGTCGGTCATTAATAATCTGGCTGTCGGTCATTAATAATCTGGCTGTCGGTTGGTAGTAATCTGGCTGTAGGTCATTAATAATCTGGCTGTCGGTCGTTAATAATCTGGCTGTCGGTCGTTAATAATCTGGCTGTTGGTCATTAATAATCTGGCTGTCGGTCGGTTATAATCTGGCTGTCGGTCATTAATAATCTGGCTGTCGGTCATTAATAATCTGGCTGTCGGTTATTAATAATCTGGCTGTAGGTCATTAATAATCTGGCTGTCGGTCATTAATAATCTGGCTGTCGGTCATTAATAATCTGGCTGTCGGTTGGTAATATTTCCTTGTTAGTTTGTGGGTTGGATGGAGACATGGAGGGTTTGGTTTTCTAACTGAAGGTTTCAGGTAAACACTGTTGGTGTGTTTTGGTTGTATCGATGCTTCAGAGACGTGTTTATATTTTCTATAATTCCTCTCCTGGTTTTTACTTCTGGAACTGTGAAGTTGGTGTCTGACGTTCTGAGGCTGAAGTTATTTAACTCCTCCAGTTAAACGTCTCTGCATCTCCCAGCAGCTTTTCCACGGCTTCACATCAAAGCCCGACTCGCTGCTGCAGCTTGGAAAGACGAGTTAAGCCCGCAGGAGGAAGAGGAGCATGATGAAGATTGTAGGACAAATTTAGAAGTCCAGACCCAGAGGAACTCCTTCATGGAAACAGCAGATGAGTTTGAGCAGCCGGCTGGATCCAGTTCAGCTCTCATGAAAGCTGCAGATATTCATGTTTCTGACTTTGTAAATGTTCCCAGCAGGACCAGTTTAAGGAGACTGGAGCTGCTGGAAACATCCTTGGAGGGAAAACAGTTTGAAACTTGAAGTGGAGAAATGATGTGAGATCACTGATGGATTTGGTTTTTCAACGCCTCCGTTTGGAGACCAGCTGGTTTTGTGAACAACTTTCAGGTCAGAACAGTAACAGAACCTCAGGACTCATCGCTCCAATCAGCCCGGCTCAGTCCGCCTTATCACGACTCCAGTCCGTCTGCATATAAAGTCCGGTTCGGTTGGTGAGGTGTGAGTGCTAATCGACCTCTGACCTCTGACCTCTGGTCCTCCAAACCTCTGTCTGGGTTCGGTTTGAACTCTGGTTCAGTTTGAATGTGAACCAGAGACTCCTCCAAAAGCAGGAAGTGGACTACTGCGCAGGGCATTCTGGGTAAATACAACCAAAGCTAACATGTTAGCCTAGCACTAGCAGCAGAAATGGCTCCTGGTCTTTAGAGAAATCCTCTAACCGCTAAAATCTGACGCCTCCATCTTGTTTCCATCTGGTGAAACAGGAAGTTGCTCTCAGTGTCTTCAGAGGTTTTTATGTCGTTTCCTTCAGTGGTTGTTGGTGCAGCGCCCCCACAGGCCAGGAGGGGAACAGGTTGGTTTGACTCAGAGCCACAGCAGCTGGAGGTGGAGCAGATGTTCTGGTTCCAGTAGAACCGGGTCGACCAGACTGAAGGAGGGAAACCAGCCTGTAAATGTGGGAGCCTGAAAGATGTTTTCATGTTTTAGCTGAGGCTAACAGAAGAAGCTGCTGTCTCTGCTGACCTTGAAGCAGAAACTGAACCGATTGGCTGCAGATGGATCCATCGCATGCTTCCTAATCTCATGTTTCATGCTAATCTCTGACTGCTTATCATCATAATCTCACTGAAGTGTTGATGCAGCAGCAGCACGCAACGACTCATCATCATCCTCACGATGAAGGAGGAACCTCATCACTTCTGCTACTCAAAGGATTATTTCACACAAATATCACAAAACAATCAGGAGGTTTAAAAAGAAAACAGAAAAAATCACTTTGGAAAGATTTCTCAATTTTTATCCATCCAAACTCCAAAAGAGCTCAGTTTGTTTTTCAACCAAATAATGACAAAGAAAAAGAGTTTCCAGATCTGGTGCTGCGTCCTCCTGTCCTCCTGTCCTCATGTCCTCCTGTCCTCATGTCCTCCTGTCCTCATGTCCTCATGTCTTCCTGTCCTCATGTCCTCCTGTCCTCATGTCCTCATGTCCTCATGTCCTCATGTCCTCCTGTCCTCATGTCTTCCTGTCCTCATGTCCTCCTGTCCTCATGTCCTCATGTCCTCATGTCTTCCTGTCCTCATGTCCTCCTGTCCTCATGTCCTCATGTCCTCATGTCCTCCTGTCCTCATGTCCTCATGTCCCTCAGCCAGGGATTAGCGCTGGCTGGGGGACAGCGCTAATAAACTCTGAATCCGAGTTTATCACGCCTCCACGTCGCGCCTCATCCAGTCACACAGACACCAGTTCGGCCCGGTTCTGTCCGGTTCTTTCCGGTTCTGCCCGGTTCTTTCCAGTTCTGCCCAGTTCTGCCCGGTTCAGCCCGGATGCTCACCTTTGCATATCTGCCATTGCTGGGATTCATCAGGCTGTCACATTTAAATACGTATAATAGTTGAATTTTTACTCCTTAACCTGTTGGTCTCAGGTTGTCATTCACAATGACAGGGGTGTCAAACTCCAGTCCTCTGCTGTCCTGCAGTGTTTAGATGTGCCACAGGTAAAAAACGCTGGAATGAAATGGCTTAATTACCTCCTCCCTGTGTAGATCGGTTCTCCTGAGCCTTGCTAATGACCTAATTATTCTTTTCAGGTGTGGTGCAGCAGAGGCACATCTAAAAGTTGCAGGACAGCGGCCCTTGAGGACTGGAGTTTGACACCTCTGTCACGAGAGGACCCAAATTTGGGTCCTCTAGTGACAGACAGGTTAATAATTTGTTGTTAATTTTTTTATCATTTGATAAATTAAATCCTTTGAAATATAAACAGAATCTTTTTTCTCATTTGTTTGAACCCAGGATAAATAAATGTGTTCAGAGTCTCTTATTCAGATTAATAATCTCTGTTTGTGTTTTAATCCAGGCTGACTGTGGATCTGCTGTGGTTCTGGTTCTCCACAGTTAAACTCATAAAGTCGCAGAAATATAGAAATAGAACGAGACAATTTTACTAGAACATCAAACTGAATGTGAAATAAATTCTGGATTCGGAGGAAAGTGAAGCATTAAAGTGACTGAGCTGAAGTTTTGCTGAAGTGAAACCGACTGGCTTTATCACTGAAATGTTTTATTTAAAAATCTGAATCTTGTTTCTGTTCTGTTTTTCTCCTGGTTTTGATTTTGTGAATAAGTTTGTTACCTGCAGCGGATCATAAATCTGGAGAACGTGAAACACTGAACGCCTTCATGAAAACAGAAATCAGCTGAAGGTCGAAATGTTTCTGTTTCATAATGGACCACACACACACACCTACACACACACACACACTCTGCAGGCCGTTTCCAGGTGTCTTCTTCTCTTTGTACAGGATTAAACTAAACCAAAAACTCGGATCTGTTTAAACGAAGGAAGATTCGTCTCAGTGAACAGCAGGAATAATTTATGTTAAACCTAAAATATGTGAAATGTAAAATGTACTTTTTGTTCTATAAAAATGTATTTCTGGTTCAAATGCCTGGGAAAATGAAGGAACTTTTTTTGGACTACCTGCATCCTTCAGCTCCCCCTGTTGGTTGGAGTCTGAACAGTCCTCAGGGTTTTAATGAGATCAGATGTAAAAAGTTGAAGTTCTGCGGCGCCGCGGCCTCGTTTCTGTCTGACGGGCAGACCGCCATGATGGAGACGAGTTCAGCCAGCGGTAAAATCCCGAGGCCGATTCTGTGATCAGAGCCGACCTGGTTCTGAAGCCCAGACGGGTTCTGGGCCTCAGGAAGCCCAGAACCCGTCTGGCTCTGCAGCAGTTAAAGCTGCTGAGGGAAAACCGAAAAATGAACAGAAACAGATAATGAAGGAAGAAATGGATGTTTAGAAAGTTTCATTAAATATTCACGTAAATAAATGTTTTATGTGTTTTTTCTGGAAGGTATTTCATCATCAGACCAGTGAAGGTGCTGCAATGTTCACAAAGATGAAAGAATTTATTTACTTCTTTAACGCTGAATTTTATGTTTCTATCAAACAACTTTCTAAAGGACTGGGGGCAGAAGATGAGTTAGAATAATCAGAAAAACTCTAAAGTGGAACAAAATGGTCCTCCTGTCCTCCTGTCTTCTTGTCCCCCTGTCATCTTGTCCTCCTGTCTTCTTGTCCTTCTGTCATCTTGTCCTCCTGTCCTCCTGTCCTCCTGTCTTCTTGTCCTCCTGTCCTCCTGTCTTCTTGTCCCCCTGTCATCTTGTCCTCCTGTCTTCTTGTCCTTCTGTCATCTTGTCCTCCTGTCATCTTGTCCTCCTGTCCTCCTGTCATCTTGTCCTCCTGTCCTCCTGTCTTCTTGTCCTCCTGTCCTCCTGTCTTCTTGTCCCCCTGTCATCTTGTCCTCCTGTCATCTTGTCCTCCTGTCATCTTGTCCTCCTCTCTTCTTGTCCTCCTGTCCTCCTGTCTTCTTGTCCCCCTGTCATCTTGTCCTCCTGTCATCTTGTCCCCCTGTCATCTTGTCCTCCTGTCTTCTTGTCCTCCTGTCATCTTGTCCTCCTGTCTTCTTGTCCTCCTGTCCTCCTGTCATCTTGTCCTCCTGTCCTCCTGTCATCTTGTCCTCCTGTCATCTTGTCCTCCTGTCTTCTTGTCCTCCTGTCCTCCTGTCATCTTGTCCTCCTGTCATCTTGTCCTCCTGTCTTCTTGTCCTCCTGTCCTCCTGTCATCTTGTCCTCCTGTCTTCTTGTCCTCCTGTCCTCCTGTCATCTTGTCCTCCTGTCTTCTTGTCCTCCTGTCATCTTGTCCTCCTGTCATCTTGTCCTCCTGTCTTCTTGTCCTCCTGTCCTCCTGTCATCTTGTCCTCCTGTCATCTTGTCCTCCTGTCTTCTTGTCCTCCTGTCCTCCTGTCATCTTGTCCTCCTGTCTTCTTGTCCTCCTGTCATCTTGTCCTCCTGTCATCTTGTCCTCCTGTCTTCTTGTCCTCCTGTCCTCCTGTCATCTTGTCCTCCTGTCATCTTGTCCTCCTGTCTTCTTGTCCTCCTGTCCTCCTGTCATCTTGTCCTCCTGTCTTCTTGTCCTCCTGTCATCTTGTCCTCCTGTCTTCTTGTCCTCCTGTCTTCTTGTCCTCCTGTCATCTTGTCCTCCTGTCTTCTTGTCCTCCTGTCATCTTGTCCTCCTGTCTTCTTGTCCTCCTGTCATCTTGTCCTCCTGTCTTCTTGTCCTCCTGTCATCTTGTCCTCCTGTCTTCTTGTCCTCCTGTCTTCTTGTCCTCCTGTCATCTTGTCTTCTTGTCCCCCTGTCATCTTGTCCTCCTGTCTTCTTGTCCTCCTGTCCTCCTGTCATCTTGTCCTCCTGTCATCTTGTCCTCCTGTCTTCTTGTCCTCCTGTCATCTTGTCCTCCTGTCTTCTTGTCCTCCTGTCATCTTGTCCTCCTGTCTTCTTGTCCTCCTGTCATCTTGTCCTCCTGTCTTCTTGTCCTCCTGTCTTCTTGTCCTCCTGTCATCTTGTCTTCTTGTCCCCCTGTCATCTTGTCCTCCTGTCTTCTTGTCCTCCTGTCCTCCTGTCATCTTGTCCTCCTGTCATCTTGTCCTCCTGTCTTCTTGTCCTCCTGTCATCTTGTCCTCCTGTCTTCTTGTCCTCCTGTCATCTTGTCCTCCTGTCTTCTTGTCCTCCTGTCATCTTGTCCTCCTGTCTTCTTGTCCTCCTGTCATCTTGTCCTCCTGTCTTCTTGTCCTCCTGTCTTCTTGTCCTCCTGTCATCTTGTCTTCTTGTCCCCCTGTCTTCTTGTCCTCCTGTCTTCTTGTCCTCCTGTCTTCTTGTCCTCCTGTCCCCTGTCTTCTTGTCCTCCTGTCTTCTTGTCCTCCTGTCATCTTGTCTTCTTGTCCCCCTGTCTTCTTGTCCTCCTGTCTTCTTGTCCTCCTGTCCCCCTGTCTTCTTGTCCTCCTGTCTTCTTGTCCTCCTGTCTTCTTGTCCTCCTGTCCCCCTGTCTTCTTGTCCTCCTGTCTTCTTGTCCTCCTGTCCTCCTTGATTCGATTATCTGCCTCTAGGATTTTTTGCTGCAAAAACTCCCAAATTAAATCCATCATATTTTAGTTTTCTTCCTGCTCTTGGACTTTTGTCCTAGTTAAAGTATTTCTCTCTGATCAGACCAGCTGTCCGGTCTCCAGTACGCCGCCCCCTGCTGTCTGTGAGAGTCACTGCAGCAGCTCATTGTTCTCCATCTTCACTTCTGTTCTTTTCATTCTTTCTTCTTTTTTTCCCCACTTTGTAAATTTGATTCCCTTTATTGTTCTTTATTCCTTCTTGGTTTATTTTTCTATTGTTTCTTCATCCTTTGTTCTTTTTTGCTGTCTTTCTGTTTTTATCATTCTGCCGTCGTTTCCTCTGGTTTTTCTCTTTTTGTTTCTCAGTATTTCTCTTTCATTTCTTGACTTTTTTTTCCTTCCATCCTTTTCTCTCCATTTCCACAGATTTTCTTTTTTGTCCCTTTTTATTTCAGTTTTTTATTTCTTTGTATTCTTTTGCTTCATCTCTTTTCCCCTCCAATTTATCCTCCAGTTTCTTTTCTTTTGTTCTTTCCTCCATCTTTCCTTCTTCTTCTTTGTTCCTGTCTTTTTATCTCTCCTCTCCTGTGGCTGAATCATTTCATCCATGATGTTTTCTAACTGAACATTTAGCAGCTCAATGCCACACACACACACACACACACACACACACACACACACACACACACACACACACACACACACACACACACACACACACACACACGTTTGTTTTGCTATCTTTGTGGGGACTTTCCATTGACTTCCATTCATTTCTACTAATTTCTACAGCCTAAACCTGACCTTTACCCTTTTCCTAACCCTAACCATCACATTCCTAACCCTAACCCTAACCAACCAAAACTCAATTCATACTTTAGCCCTAACTCTGACCCCTGACCCAAAAACAGGGTTTCCCCTCGTGGGGACCAGGCTCAGGTCCCCACGAGGAGCGACTGGTCCCCACAACGTAGCATATTTCAGGAAAATCGTCCCCACAAGGTATTACAAACAAACGCACACACACACACACACACACACACACACACACACACACACACACACACACACACACACACACACACACAGCGTGTGACGCTGCACCAACCAGACATCAGAATCAGGTTTGCAACTTGGTTTATTTTGTCTCTGATGGACAATAGAAGCAGCGATGAGGGAAAACGACGACCATCTTTTCTTCTTCTCTTGTTTTTTGTTCTTCTTCTCTTCTTCCTGCTCTTCCTTCTCGCTGATGTTTTGAGTTTTCCTCCAGGTTCAGCAGATCTGAGTCTGTCCTAACGTGAGTCTTTTGAGATCAACAGAAACGTTCAGAAATGTCTTGAAAGTGAAAATTTGTGAGTTTTTTTAGTTTTTAATTTGAAAGGATCAGAAACTTCCTGCCTGGTTCAAACCTTCAGGTTTGAATCTGCTTCTTTGTTTCCTTCATTCCTCTGAGCTGAAACTTTCCTCAAACATTTTAAAGCTCAGATGAACGGTGGCGTTCCTCAGGGAGGTTTTCTCAGACGACACTCTGTTGTACATTCAGATATAATTTGATGTCAGGAAGTTTCTTCTCTGGATTTCGGCGGTTCGATAGGGGGCAGTAGTGAGCCCGCTTGGCCCAACAGGGAGCAGGTTCTCTTCTTCTATGGTTTGGACCTTTTCATGAATTTTTACATCCTGAATTTGTTACTTTGTAAAAACGTCAAATTCCAGGAAATTTCAAGAATTTTGAAAACTTATTTTTATTGACTGACAGTGAATCCGACTTAATTTTTATTAATTTTTTTGGTTTTTATTTTCTCTCTCTCATTTTGAATTGAGTTTTTGACTCACTGTGTGCTTGACTTTATTTTTGTTTTATTTATTACTGATGTTCTTTGGAGTCTTTCATAATTAAGATCTTTTTAAATGGCTATTTTTTAAATTTAATTTTGTGGCGGATACAATGTTTTCATACCAGAATGTATGCTTTTATTGTGAAGGGGAGAAGGTGAGGTGCCATTCATTCCATTTTTTGTTTTTGTTGGAAGACATTGAGAATAAATCGACTCAAATCACTTTGTCGTCTTTTTTTTTGCTGACTTCCACAAATTCAAATTTTTAAATATAATTTTTATCTTTAATTCAGCAGAACCATGAATATCCTGTTTATTACAGTTGGATGAGTTTATTATTTATTGATTTGTTGGGTTTCCATGGCGATGGATGTTTGAGGAAAAACGATCAAATCTGTCTGATCGGATCTGAAAAAGTATTCAGACCCTGACTGGTTGCTCCACCAGCAGGAACACTGGTGACCTTTGACCTCCTCCTTAAGAAGCCAGAAGGCTTTCCAGCATCAGCAGCTTGTTTAATGTCAGGTATTTGAGTCCAGACTTTAACTAGGCCACTCAATGGAGGAATCCTGTCAGAGTGCAGCAGAAGAAAGTCGGCCGAGTTTCAGCTGCTGAAGTTCAGGCGGGGCTCCACCAGAGAGCGCTCTCACTCTGCTCTGTCTGGGAGGAAGAGGAGGACGATGAAGAGCGGGGGATTCGGAGGACTGGACGCAGAAATGAGACAAACTGCGTTTTACGAACCGAGAACATGAATCGGACGATTCTGGAGGATTCATGTCGTCGTTTCTCATGTCTGCAGGAAAAACTCAGTTTCTTTCTGAGTCACAGACAACCAGAGCTGCTGCGTTCCAGTTTAAGACAGAAATGATCCGAGACTAACTGATCAGCTCACCAGCCCGCAGCATCATGCCTCCACCACCGGGCTGGACTGCTGCTTTCCTCCAAACATCCAGAAGTTTTCTGGTTTCGTTTCCAAACGACTGAAACTGAAACATCTGATCAGCTGCAGCTCTGATCTCCACAAACTGTTGGGATAAAAGCAGTTCAAACTTTCTAGAGTCCTGATAACGAATCCGAAATGAAGCCGTGTGACGATTCACCTGCAGCACGGCGGAGAATCACAGCCAGTTTTTAATCTGTAGTTGGTTTCTGAGCTGATCCTGAAAGATGGAGGAGAAACCTGGTCAGGTAGGAAATGTCATGATGGATGAGCTGGTCACTTCATGGTTCTGGTTCTGGTTCTGGTTCTGGTTCTGTTCTGGTTCTGGTCTGGTTCTGGTTCTGGTTTTGGTTCTGTTCAGATTCTGTTCTGGTTCTAGTTCTGGTTCTGGTTTTGGTTCTGTTCTGGTCTGGTTCTGGTTCTGTTCAGATTCTGTTCTGGTTCTAGTTCTGGTTCTGGTTTTGGTTCTGTTCTGCTCTGGTTCTGGTTCTGTTCAGATTCTGTTCTGGTTCTGGTTCTGTTCAGATTCTGTTCTGGTTCTAGTTCTGGTTCTGGTTTTGGTTCTGTTCTGCTCTGGTTCTGGTTCTGTTCAGATTCTGTTCTGGTTCTGGTTCTGTTCAGATTCTGTTCTGGTTCTAGTTCTGGTTCTGGTTTTGGTTCTGTTCTGCTCTGGTTCTGGTTCTGTTCAGATTCTGTTCTGGTTCTGGTTCTGTTCAGATTATGTTCTGGTTCTGTTCAGATTCTGTTCTGGTTCTGGTTCTGTTCAGATTCTGGTCTGGTTCTGGTTCTGTTCAGATTCTGTTCTGGTTCTGGTTCTGGTTGTGGTTCTGTTCTGCTCTGGTTCTAGTTCTGGTTCTGGTTCTGGTTCTGTTCAGATTCTGTTCTGGTTCTGGTTCTGGTTTTGGTTCTGTTCTGCTCTGGTTCTGGTTCTGGTTCTGCTCTGGTTCTGGTTCTGGTTCTGTTCTGCTCTGGTTCTGGTTTTGGTTCTGTTCTGCTCTGGTTCTGCTCTGGTTCTAGTTCTGGTTCTGGTTCTGCTCTGGTTCTGTTCTGCTCTGGTTCTGGTTCTGTTCTGGCCTCATTTTCTCTTTAGCTGCAGCATTCCTCCTCCATCCTGTCGTCCTTCATCGGCTCGGTTCTGATAACCGACCCGATCGTCTGCAGCAGAACCCAGATTCTCTCCATCTCTGATTGGCTGGAGGTGATGTCACAGTCTTCCTCTGCGTCCTGCCAGCAGCCAATCAGCAGCCAGCTGGGGACAAAAGGATGAGAGCATCAGAACCGAGTCGCTAACCGAGACGTTCTGGGTCCAAATGAAACTTTTCTGCTCATCAGTGAATCCTTGATGTCTTTCAGAAATGTTCACATGGTGATGAAACGCTTTGCATTTACAAACAAAATTCATTCACAAATATTCAGCCCCTTTACTCTGATACCCCCAACTAAAGGAGAACGATTCCCTGTAGAAAACACCTGAGAGAGGAACTGCAGCGGTTCTGGTTCTGGTTCTGGACAGGAGAAAAATCCAGATCAGGAAAACCTGCTGGATGCAGCAGAAGATCTGAGTTCAGCTTCCAGCAGGAACATGGGTTAGAGTGGCCTAGTCAAAGTCCAGGTCTAATCTCAGCTGAGCATGTGTAGCTTGTCAGACGTTTTGGGTGAAATCAGACTTTTTCGTTCATTCTGCTGATTAATGAAAAACATCGGAATGCTGCCGGTCAAACTGCCGGGAAAAGTCGGATATGGATCACATCCGTAAATATCCTCATTCATACGGAGCATCCCAAACCAGAACCAGAACCAGAACAGTCACATCTGGAGTTCCTCAAGGCTGAGTTCTCAAAACACTTTTATTCCACAGCTCCCCCTAGCGCACATTGAAGAGTATTACACTGTGTGCCGCATGCTAACTTTCTGTTAGCACTGTGTGAGTTCAAAGGTCAGAATTTCCTCCATCTTGAAGCAGAAAACATGGAAGTCGTCTTTTTCTCCACAGATTAGGAAATGTTGGAAAAACAAATTATGAATCCAGATCAGAAGAAAACCAAACACAGATTAATGTCACAGATGGAAATCAGATTTAATGTTGGGTGAACAGAACCGGGTCGCTGATGAGAGGCGAAGGGGCGTGAGAACTTCTCCAAACTGATCCCGACCGAACTGGAGATGAATATCATGAATATTTCATGAGCAGCTGCGTCTCTGAGCTGAACAAACGCCGACTCTGCAAAGAGGAAAAAAATAATTTATGTTGAGACAAAGAAACAACCTGCCTGACGTTTGTAAATCCAATCATGAAAAATGAAACACGATCAGTTCAGAGAGGCTGAAGAAGAGGAGCAGCTTCATCCTCTGAAGCTGAGCCAGCGTGACCTCAGGTGACCTTTGACCCCTCCACCTGCCACAAGGACAGGGGGGTCAGTGCAGAACCGGAGGAGTTCGGTCAGTTCCACCTTGAGGTCCGAACGGCCGGAACCAGCAGCCATCATACCCATAATGCATCACTTCATTCAACTTTTTCAACTATTTCAGGTTTTATACTAATTTCTGCTTCTGTTGATCTGTGCTGTATCTTTGGCTAAATTTCAGTCTTTAGCAAAGGTGTCTACCATGTATGTCTGTAGCTTTCTTCTGCTGCAAACATTCTGCAAATATGCATTCACCCGGCTGTTTCGCTAGGAACAGCAATTTTTCTAGTTTGTCATTGAGTTTTTCAAATTTAGGTGAATAAAACTACTAGGAGCCGTCATGAAAATGAAAAACTACAGAAATGGTTGGCAGGTTCCTATAAGACAACCAGGAAGTTTATAAATGCCTCGTCGTGATATGCAGCCTGGAACTTTAATAAATAAATTCTTATTATTATTGGGACGTTTAGCAAATAAATGTTAACTGACTGAATCAGGAGAAGTTTGGTTCAAACAGTGAGAAAAAAACCTGGATATCTTTTGATTGGATTTATGTAAACTTCTGGTTTCAGCTGTATTTTGTGGCCTGAGGAGAAAATCTGAGTCTTTACCTTTATAAATAAATACATTTTATTTTGTAGCCAGGTTGCTGTGTGCTGCAGATTCACATTTTACAGTTAATCATTTATTACTTCGGTACCAAACAAGCAACCAGCACAACTGGAAAAACGCTAACCCTAACCCCCAAAAACAAAACAATCAGCCTTAACAGGCCGATCTTCACGTCAGCGGCTTGAAAACCACCTGAACAGGTGATCAAAATACGTCCAGTTTTCAGATGTTTTCCATTAAAGCCACACAGATCATAAGGGATTATTATTATTACTTTAAGGTAAAACATGCATTCATTACAGAAACATTATAAATGTTTCTGAAGCCTTGCGTAGGCCTGTTGCAGTAATCAATAATCAATAATCAATTAATCACATGATAAATTCAAACAACCTCAATAATTTCCATTTGCATAATTTATGGTTTTTCTCTTTCTACCAAAAACCGGATGATTAAGTTTCAGTTTGCTTTGCTCTCAACCAGCCCTTATTTTGAAGAACCAGAACTAGAACCAGAACCAGTACCAGAACTGGAACCAGAACCAGTACCAGAACTGGAACCAGAACCAGTACCAGAACTGGAACCAGAACCAGTACCAGAACTGGAACCAGTCCAAAGCGTTCCTCAGGTTCTGATGGATCGGGTCGGCCTGATGGTCTGTTTGTGTTCAGGCTGCGCTGACATCATCACTGGCATCCAGTCAGACCCTGCAGAGCAACACATATGTCTTCCTCTTCTTTCACCTCCTCTTCATCTCCTCCCCTTTCTCCTCTTCCTCCTCTTCATCTCCTCCCCTTTCTCCTCTTCCTCTGTGATAAATACAATAATTCACTGCAGATTCATGGCAGAGAAAAACTAAACTGATGCAGCAGGAAGTAAACCAGGATCTCCTCTGCAGAAACGATGGATGAAGAAAGGAAAACATCTAAGAGACAAAAAGGAAAGAGAGAAAATCAAGACTTTAGATCTTTGATCCTAAGTGGATGGAAACTTTTTAAAGACCTTCTGACTGCAGACGCCTTCGATATTTTATCAATAATTCATGAGGAATGAAAACAGGGAACGTTTGTTTTTCTCCTGGGCAGAAACATTTCTCTGCTTGTTCATCATTAATTCCTCCTGTTGACTCAAAACTCAGTTTCCATGGATCAGAGCTGAAGGCCGACCGGTCCACTCAGATCCAGAATGAGGTGAAACCGAGTGACTCCTCTTCCTGGAGATGATCCGAATTTTACATTGTTTTCCCTGATGCAACACCAACAACCGCAGCGGCTAAACGCTAATGACCATAGCAGCTAAATGCTAATGACCGCAGTGGCTAAATGCTAACAACCGCAGCGGCTAAACGCTAATGACCATAGCAGCTAAATGCTAATGACCGCATTGGCTAAATGCTAACGACCATAGCAGCTAAATGCTAACAACCGCAGTGGCTAAATGTTAACGACTACAGTGGCTATATGCTAACGACCATAAGAGCTAAATGCTAACGAACGCAGTGGCTAAACACTATCAAACACAGCGGCTAAATGCTAACGATTGCAGCAGCTAGACGCTAACGAGTGCAGCGGCTAAACGCTAATGACCATAGCAGCTAAATGCTAACAGCCACAGCGGCTAAATGCTAACGACCGCAGCAGCTAGACGCTAACAACTGCAGTGGCTAAAGACTATCAACCACAGTGGCTAAATGCTAACAACCATAGCAGCTAAATGCTAACAACTGCAGCAGCTAGATGCTAACGACTGCAGCAGCTAAACGCTAACAACCATAGCAGCTAAATGCTAACAACTGCAGCAGCTAGATGCTAACGACTGCAGCAGCTAAACGCTAACAGCCACAGCGACTAAATGCTAACAACCGCAGCAGCTAGACGCTAACAACTGCTAACAACCATAGCAGCTAAATGCTAACAACTGCAGCAGCTAGCCGCTAACGACCGCAGCAGCTAAACGCTAACAACCATAGCAGCTAAATGCTAACAACCGCAGCAGCTAGATGCTAACGACCACAGCAACTAAACGCTAACAGCCACAGCGACTAAATGCTAACAATTGCAGCAGCTAGGCGCTAACGACCGCAGCAGCTAAATACTATCAACTTACATGATATGAAACCTGCCTGGTGAAGAAGAGCGTTCTCATCAGAGATCATGAAACTAGAGGTCGGTTCTGGAAGGAGGAGGTCGGTTCTGGATGGTTCTGAATACTAACTGGACTCGTCATGCATTCCAGCTGACAGCAGATCAGTTTTTATGTGATTCATTTCTCTGAGGACGATTAGAGCTCATTAATTACTCCGTGAGAACAGGAGTCCTGATTAAAAGGATTCACTAACTTTTGTTTCTGTTAAATATGATGATCTTCCATGTCCAGCTGATGAAATCATGACTCTTAAAATTTGAATATTACGTCTGACCAGTAATGCTAATGCTGGAGCTAACATTCATAACAATCTGCTCCGGATCAGCAGAATGAGGCCAACGTGACTCCATGTTGGCTGGCCACCAGGACGCATCAGAATGTGACAAATCGCTTCATCCCTGATCAGGGAATAAAATCAGAGCTGCTGCAGAATTCAGGATGAAGAAGAACCTCCATGTTTGCTCACTGGTTGGTGGATAACTGGCTCTGTGTGGTAGGAAGGATCTGCTGAAATGTTCCTGCATCAGGACCTGAGATGGAAGCAGGTCTGTTGAGGCTAACAAGGCCAGAACCACACAAACAGTCCATGAAGAGAAACATCGTTTTCTTTTTCTGTTCAGTTTTTATCCTCAAATGAAATGGCAGATGGAGAAACGTGAGAAAAAAGGAAGTCTGTCGGAAAAGTTCAAATAGGAACGGAAAGATGTTTACTTGGTTTAATGAAAAAACTTTGTGCTGTTTTCTTCCTTTTTCTGCTCAGATGTTTTTATTAGAAAATGTTTGAATTTGAACAAACTCAGCCAATAAATCTGATTCTGAATCTGCAGAGCTAGTTTCACCACTTCAAACATCCTGGACTAAATGTGGATGTCTGCACCTGAAGACGGAGCGCCGATGTCCTTTAGAAGACGCTGCTTTTTGTTTGCGTGAGCAGGAAGTGACATCAGAAAGTCAAAGTAGCTAACATATCTTGTATACGTAGCTAATGTCGCTGATGCAGCTAGTGTAGCGGATATAGCATGTAGCTAATGTAGTTTATTAGCTAAAGCAACTAACATGGCTGATGTAGCATATGCAGCTAATTTAGCAGATGTAGCATACCTAACTTATTAGCTACTGCAGCTAATATGGCTGAGGTAGCATATGTAGCTGTAGATGTGGCAACCGATGTAGCTAACTAAACAGAAATCAGAATAAAGTTTTACTTTCAAAATAAAAGGGTTTATATACGGAGCTATTTATTAACTTTTGCTTAAAGTGTAAAATGAAACTTTTTGAGCTGAAGATGACTTTAAGAGCAGGTTTGCAGGTAGATGTCTGGAGTAGAGGATAAGTTTTGTTTCTCAGCTCATCTACCTGTGGAGTTTGGAGAAAACGTCTGTTTGACAGCAGAATAACGTGTAAATAAAAGATAACTGTAAGGAGAATAAATATTGCAGCGTTGTCGTGTTTCTGACAGTAATGAGAGCCGACCAGGCCGAGCGTTTGTTGTTTTCACCAGGACGGGTTCCACACGTCAAACACGGTTCTGTTAGTTTCAGCACTGAACAGATGAAGCTACTGCAGTTAGTTTATACATTATCTTTAAATAATAAATACTGCTGTTGACAGGACCTTGCCATCCTTTACTGCCATTATTTTTTCCTGCATCAAATCTTTAAATTTAAGACCTATTCATATAAGATGTTTTTTATATATTCTTTAACTTTTCTATGTTTTCATGCCCATTTTCTCCAAAGAAATCACATTTTTGAAGGGTAAAACATAGAATATGCAAAGTGCGATATTTTTGTATTTAAGCCTCGACTGGGTCAAAACTGAACAACATTGACTTTTATTTTTGGAGCAATAAAAGAAAAAAATTAGGAACTAAAACTTTACAGAAGTAGAGAATTTACGCAAAATGCATATCTCTTGTTCTACATAATTTACAATTAGAGAATAAAACATTTTATAAATAAAAATTTAAATCAAATCCTGGCCAAGTTTCATAATCGACCTTTAATCTGACTGAGATGTTGGAAATGAAAGAAAACAAACAAGCAGGAAGTTCCAGTTTGAGTTAACAGTCTGATTAAAATGGAAAAAGAAAAAGTTCTTTCAATCCTTTAGCAGAAACTGGACTCACATTTCTTTACCAACAACGCCAATAAAAGTTTGGCAGATATAAAAAAGATTTTTACTTTTATAAAATGGTTTCTGATCCTCCTGGGTTTGTTTGTGTTGTTTTAATTTGAAATTTTCTCTTTAATCTTCATCTTTAAGTCGTTTGAAATTGAAAATCTCCCAGAACCAAAAGGCGTTTGGCCGTGTTCCCACAGTCCGACAGGCAGACGGTTTCTTCCTACTGGATTTAAGAAACCGCAAACACAACTTCATGTGACTTTCTTCTTGATGTTCTTCCATAAAGGACAGATTTATTTAACCAAAAGAAAAAACAGAGTACTTCCTGTCGTCTTCTTTGTCATTTCCAGCAGTAGTAAGATCCAGCTGCTGATCATGTGATTCTTGTGATGCAAAAAAGTGTTTCTATTAAAGTTCTGCAAAAATAAATCTACATCTTTATCTCATCACAGCGGAGAAACTTGAGTTTTTTTCTAAATTGGCATGTTGTCATTTAGCAGATTTATTTTTGTAATTCCAATTTGTTCGATAGTCGACGGAAAAGCAGCTAGTGTCATAAATTTGGTTAATTTTCAGGTTTATCACCCAGGCGATGTTGGACTCTGCCAGATAACCATCATCTGGATGCAGCTTCCTGTTTCCTGTGGAGACAAGAAGCTGTTGTCCTGTTGCGTACGAATCCTGACGAGTCTCAGATTGAAACGAGTCGACTCGTTCCTGGAAACGTGTCAGAGTGAGACTCGGTGGATAAACTCGGCTGCTCTAGCGAGGCAGGAGATCCCTGAAGTCTTTTCTCCCGTTTCTCCTGTTTGCTTCGTCTTCCCCGCCATCGTCCCGCCTGTCCGTCTGTCATGGCGTCCTGTGGGAGCCGCTGCTCCTGACAGCTCAGAGATCTGCTGTCATCCCGCTGCCGTCTCCCCGGAGTCGCTTTCCGTGTGTGGAGAGCTGGAACCTGATTGGCTGCGGAGCGTTGGAGGAGCTGCGTGGCCCCCGGCGGAGCGGCTCTCTGGGCCGGGCGCCGTGTTTCTGGACGGGGTTGCGTGTCCTCTTGCTGTCACGCTACGTCTCACTCTCGTCCCTTTCCATGTCAGATGGAGGGAGCGGTGGCTCCTGACACCGATGTTTGCGTGTCAGAGCTGCAGATTTCCAGCTGTGTCTGCACGCACAAACAAGGAGAGGTCAGAGGTCAGCGACTTCAGCCTCCGTGTTCTGCAGATGTCAGAACGCCAGGAGGTTTTCTGAGTGGCAGCAGAAGTTAGTCCAACTTTATTAACACTGAAAAACCATCAGATGTGAGGAAAAAAAACAATCCCACCTTGAAGCAGATCAATCAGATCAATTATTACCATGAGAAAAAAAATAAACCACAAAAGTTACAGCAAACATTTAATGAATCGCCAGAGACAAAATACTCGATTTTAGAGATAGTCTGAGTAAAGAAACATAAAAATGAAATATATATTTCATGGTTTGGATCTACAGATGCTCTTTTACAGTTAGTTTATAAACAGGCTCTGTTTATAAACTAACACTGTAAAAAATTAGCAGCGATAATTTAGATTGTTTAGTCAGAAGAGCAACAAATGGAGGTTCATGGTTCAGAGCTTCTTTCTATTTTATTCATTCTTTTATAAATGTCATAGTTTCAAACCAGTGACGTGCGGTCATAGAAAAATAATATATAATAATAAAACCATTTATATTGCTATTTTCACCCTGTGGTTTGTACTATAAAGTATCTATTTTTTACGTAGCTTAACCAATTCTGATGATTTTTTTCTTCAAAATCGCTGGATTTTCGCATTTTCCCATTCAAATGCTCAGAAGCGAAGCCGGTGAGGCAGCAGGAAGCTGAGCCTCACCTGGACTGATCAACCTCTGGCTAACTGCACTGGCTGCCATTCTGTGAGAGCAGCTCCTCCTGTCTGTACGCCGGCAATGAAATGGCTAAAAAACATTTAATATATGGACTGATCTTCCATAATTTAACTTATGTATATAATGTACAGTGTTTTTTGTCACTAATTGTGTGTGTATCGTGTTTTGTGTGCGGAGGATCGATCAGAAACGGACTCCAGGGGAGGCAGGCAGTTCTCTGGCCTCATGGCAGGGGGCGCTCATGATCCCAGATATTGTGACTCCACAACTGCAGAGTAAGACACAGTGAGCTAGCCATGGAGCTAGCCACACAGTAAATAAGTAAAGTACAGCGATATATTTGTTTTCTCTTCTCTTCCGACGTCAACATGAAAGATTACATTTCTACACTTAAACAGTTTTCTAAAGTGGGTTTTCAGTTGAAAATCTGAAAATCCACTTCGAGACAAAACTTTTGTCTCGAAGCAAAAGTTTTGCTTCGAGACAGTTTGATGATTCTCAAACGGAGCAGAAAAGACATGCCGAGGATAGACTTGGCTCTGGATGAATGGAGATTTTTGTGCAGAATTAGCGGTGCATGGATTTCATTGATACATAAAGGTAAGACAGCAATAAGATGTTTTTGTTTAGTTTTTTAATGAAATGTGCGTTTTGTGGGCTACAGTTTGTATGTCTAAGTAATTCAGTAAAGTAGAGGCGGTAGCTAATCTAGTTTTTTTGGTGTTAAATCCTAAAACATGTTGGCAGTTGCTATGGCAACGAGTCTGCGTGTAGCGTGGAGAATACCTCTTTCCCTTTGCTGTGGATCGTAGCACGAAAACAATACCTACATTTCTAAGTTTCACTGAGTTAACGCGGCTATGGATGACATGTAAAAGGTTAGTCTTTCCGTACGTCAAAAAACATACATGGCGTCTATAGTCGTAAGTCAGCGTCTCACCAATGAACCTCACCGCACGTCACTGTTTCAAACTAAACAGATAAAGAGCAAGTTAAATATTTAGCTTACAAACTACATAAGCTAAACATTTAGCTTAAATATTTAGGCTAAATATTTACTTAGGATGCTAATATCTAGCTTAAAACCAATATTCAGTTAGCAAGGCTCAATATTTAGCTTCAACCTAAATATCTATTTTGAAGCTGAAGCTAATGTTTATGATCTTAGAGTAAAAGGCGACAGCAGCATCGTGACGCGGCGCTACGTAGAGCTACAGCAGATGAACGTCGATCAGACGGCTGTGATGTTCGCAGGTTGGTTGGTAGCGATGGAAACGGTTCTGGTACCAGAGCAGGAGAAGGTTCTGGATGTGGTCCAGACTCGCTGATATCCATCGTTTCTGAGCCCAGGAGGCGTTCGCTGCTCACCGCTCCTCTGTGGGGCGTTCAGGCTCTGTGGGAATTTAATGCTCCGACGCGTTCATGACAAAAAACAAACCGTTTCTCTGAGTCTGGACAGATTCCAGCTGATCTGTGAGCTTTCAGCTCCAGGAGGCTCAGCAGGCGGATCAACTGCATCTCCCCGATGCATCAGAGGTCACAGCGGGTCAATGGGACTGGCTGCAGGGAATGCCTCACTAATCTGATTAAATGAGTCTGAACTGCAGCCCCATCACTTCATTCATAAACTCTCCTCCTGTCAGTCTGGAACCGTCTGCAGGTTCCTAAACGCAACTCAATCCAAAATTAATAGAAAACCATCTCAGACCTTAATTAGCATTAGCTAGCTTATGCTAATGCTAGCTCTTTCTGCTGTTTTCACAAACCAGAGCCAATAAACTTTAAAGCTTCACACCCAACAAAACAGTCCAGTCCGCTTTGACCCGACTCCGGTCCGCTTCGACCCGACTCCGGTCCGTTTGTCAAACACACCCATAACTGTGGGGTTTTCTGGTGTGGCTTTTGCCATGGTAACTCAAAACACCAAAACACCAACGGCACTCGTTCTGAGTCTGAGCAAAACGTTTATTGATCATTGATTTCAATCAATTAGATACATTAATTTTGACACCTTAAAAGTTTTAAGGCAATTAATTAACTTTTTTTTCATAGAAACGTTCCCGGTGGAATCGTTTCTGGTACGCCTGTAAATCTGATGCACAGCTACTCTAACGGCAGATGTAACTCTAACTGCGTCGCTTCCTGTCCGTTTGGTTCTAACGGCGTCGATTCCTGTCCGTTTGGTTCTAACTGCGTCGCTTCCTGTCCGTTTGGTTCTAACGGCGTCGCTTCCTGTCCGTTTGGTTCTAACGGCGTCGCTTCCTGTCCGTTTGGTACTAACTGCGTCGCTTCCTGTCCGTTTGGTTCTAACTGCGTCGCTTCCTGTCCGTTTGGTTCTAACGGCGTCGCTTCCTGTCCGTTTGGTACTAACCGCGTCGCTTCCTGTCCGTTTGGTTCTAACGGCGTCGCTTCCTGTCCGTTTGGTTCTAACGGCGTCGCTTCCTGTCCGTTTGGTTCTAACCGCGTTTGGTTCTAACGGCGTCGCTTCCTGTCCGTTTGGTTCTAACGGCGTCGCTTCCTGTCCGTTTGGTTCTAACGGCGTCGCTTCCTGTCCGTTTGGTTCTAACTGCGTCGCTTCCTGTCCGTTTGGTTCTAACCGCGTCGCTTCCTGTCCGTTTGGTTCTAACGGCGTCGCTTCCTGTCCGTTTGGTTCTAACCGCGTTTGGTTCTAACCGCGTCGCTTCCTGTCCGTTTGGTTCTAACGGCGTCGCTTCCTGTCCGTTTGGTTCTAACGGCGTCGCTTCCTGTCTGTTTGGTTCTAACTGCGTCGCTTCCTCTCCGTTTGGTTCTAACGGCGTCGCTTCCTGTCCGTTTGGTACTAACCGCTTCGCTTCCTGTCCGTTTGGTTCTAACGGCGTCGCTTCCTCTCCGTTTGGTTCTAACGGCGTCGCTTCCTGTCCGTTTGGTTCTAACCGCGTCGCTTCCTGTCCGTTTGGTTCTAACGGCGTCGCTTCCTGTCCGTTTGGTTCTAACCGCGTTTGGTTCTAACCGCGTCGCTTCCTGTCCGTTTGGTTCTAACTGCGTCGCTTCCTCTCCGTTTGGTTCTAACGGCGTCGCTTCCTGTCCGTTTGGTTCTAACCGCGTCGCTTCCTGTCCGTTTGGTTCTAACTGCGTCGCTTCCTCTCCGTTTGGTTCTAACGGCGTCGCTTCCTGTCCGTTTGGTACTAACCGCTTCGCTTCCTGTCCGTTTGGTTCTAACCGCGTCGCTTCCTGTCCGTTTGGTTCTAACTGCGTCGCTTCCTCTCCGTTTGGTTCTAACTGCGTCGCTTCCTCTCCGTTTGGTTCTAACGGCGTCGCTTCCTGTCCGTTTGGTTCTAACCGCGTCGCTTCCTGTCCGTTTGGTTCTAACGGCGTCGCTTCCTGTCCGTTTGGTTCTAACGGCGTCGCTTCATGTCCGTTTGGTTCTAACTGCGTCGCTTCCTCTCCGTTTGGTTCTAACGGCGTCGCTTCCTGTCCGTTTGGTTCTAACTGCGTCGCTTCCTCTCCGTTTGGTTCTAACGGCGTCGCTTCCTGTCCGTTTGGTACTAACCGCTTCGCTTCCTGTCCGTTTGGTTCTAACGGCGTCGCTTCCTGTCCGTTTGGTTCTAACGGCGTCGCTTCCTGTCCGTTTGGTTCTAACTGCGTCGCTTCCTCTCCGTTTGGTTCTAACCGCGTCGCTTCCTGTCCGTTTGGTTCTAACCGCGTCGCTTCCTCTCCGTTTGGTTCTAACCGCGTCTCTTCCTGTCCGTTTGGTTCTAACCGCGTCGCTTCCTGTCCGTTTGGTTCTAACCGCGTCGCTTCCTGTCCGTTTGGTTCTAACCGCGTTTGGTTCTAACCGCGTCTCTTCCTCTCCGTTTGGTTCTAACCGCGTCTCTTCCTCTCCGTTTGGTTCTAACCGCGTCTCTTCCTCTCCGTTTGGTTCTAACCGCGTCTCTTCCTCTCCGTTTGGTTCTAACGGCGTCGCTTCCTCTCCGTTTGGTTCTAACCGCATCGCTTCCTGTCCGTTTGGTTCTAACTGCGTCGCTTCCTGTCCGTTTGGTTCTAACCGCGTCTCTTCCTCTCCGTTTGGTTCTAACGGCGTCGCTTCCTCTCCGTTTGGTTCTAACTGCGTCGCTTCCTGTCCGTTTGGTTCTAACTGCGTCGCTTCCTCTCCGTTTGGTTCTAACCGCGTCGCTTCCTCTCCGTTTGGTTCTAACCGCGTCTCTTCCTGTCCGTTTGGTTCTAACCGCGTCGCTTCCTGTCCGTTTGGTTCTAACGGCGTCGCTTCCTGTCCGTTTGGTTCTAACCGCGTTTGGTACTAACCGCGTCTCTTCCTCTCCGTTTGGTTCTAACGGCGTCGCTTCCTCTCCGTTTGGTTCTAACCGCGTCTCTTCCTGTCCGTTTGGTTCTAACCGCGTCGCTTCCTGTCCGTTTGGTTCTAACGGCGTCGCTTCCTGTCCGTTTGGTTCTAACCGCGTTTGGTACTAACCGCGTCTCTTCCTCTCCGTTTGGTTCTAACGGCGTCGCTTCCTCTCCGTTTGGTTCTAACCGCGTCTCTTCCTCTCCGTTTGGTTCTAACGGCGTCGCTTCCTCTCCGTTTGGTTCTAACCGCGTCTCTTCCTCTCCGTTTGGTACTAACCGCGTCTCTTCCTCTCCGTTTGGTTCTAACGGCGTCGCTTCCTCTCCGTTTGGTTCTAACCGCGTCTCTTCCTCTCCGTTTGGTTCTAACGGCGTCGCTTCCTCTCCGTTTGGTTCTAACCGCGTCTCTTCCTCTCCGTTTGGTTCTAACGGCGTCGCTTCCTCTCCGTTTGGTTCTAACTGCGTCTCTTCCTGTCCGTTTGGTTCTAACCGCGTCGCTTCCTGTCCGTTTGGTTCTAACCGCATCGTTTCCTGTCCGTTTGGTTCTAACCGCGTCGCTTCCTGTCCGTTTGGTTCTAACTGCGTCGCTTCCTGTCCGTTTGGTTCAGGCGAGAAGCTTGAGCTTTTTCAGGATCAGAGTTTATTGACGGATTTTCATGATTGATCAGCTGCAGTTGAATATTTCCTTCATTATGTCAGGAACCTGATCAGCTGATCAGAGCTCCTGATAGTCATTGATTATCATAAAGATTATCATAAAACGTTTCCTTTCTGAAGTTTTTCCATGTGTGGAAATAAATCAGATGATCAAGAAAGTAGACAAAAAATACTTTGAGATTTTGTGTTTCTGCAGAGTGATTTTCTTTGTTCTTCATCGTTGAACCAACCAGCAGCTTCGTTGCTCAGAGCTCTAACTGCTCCTCTTCCTCCGGTCCATCCGTCTCTTCATCCGTCTTCCTCTCTCTCCAACTTTCTCTCTGTAGCTGCTGCCTCCATGTTGACTGGAGGAAGACAAGGATTAGAGGAAGGCCAGACGGTGTAATGCAGAAAGCTGAGCTAAGCTCTATTAGCGAGAGTCATTAGCCGTCTGGTTCTGCACGCAAACACTCAGATGAGATGTTTTAAGGTCTCTGTCACTTTAAATCTAAACAGCTGCTGCTGGCCACGCCCCCAACTCAACGTTTACACTCACACTAGGAAATGGCTGCAAACAGATGAGCAATTACACAACTGTACATCTGTGAAAAGCATAAGTAGAGCCTTCTGCTCAACCAACCAGTGGTGACATTACTTTTTGCAGGTTTTTGAAGTGACTCGTTTTCCAGACACAAAAAACATGAAGTTATTCTAAAACCAGCTGGTTGTTTTTTTGAGGCAGTAGAAAGTGGAATGGAAGAATAAAAACATCCAGAATATGATTTTTTTTTACCATAGATTCCCTTTAAAGCCTCCAGACTTTCATCCTGATAAACGTTCTTGGTTCCAGTTTGAACTGAAAAGTTTCTGAAACTGACGGATCAGAGCTTCAGATGTTTCTGTTTCCTTCCTGATTTTCCTCGGTTTCATTCGTCAGAATGAGGAGGAGCCGAGGCTGAAGCCGAAGGGACCCATCAGGGCTGCTGGGGTCAGAGGTCATGGAGGGGGGCGTCTGTGACGAAAACCTCCAGCCTTCCTCCTCCTCTTCATCACAGCCTTCCTCCCTGAGCTGCAGGTTCGGAGGCAAACTTTAAAACTCACAAACACTTTATAAACTCGCCGAATAATTTATTCAGCTTCAGACAGATTGATGTTAAAGTACTTAAAAAATCATTTTAATAAATCTGTTTGAGAAGTGAGGATGAAATATGTGAAAAAGGGAATTGATAATTATGTGGATCTGTCCTCTGATTGAATGGATTAATAATTAAAACTCAGCGTAACGACGGTCCAGCACTGACATCGCAGCAAAACTCAGCCTGGTCAGAAACATTAAAACATCTCACTGTCTAAATTAAACATGATTTTTAATTCTCTTTATATGTTTGTGTCGAAATATTTCCTTCAAAAGTTAAACGGCTTTGATAAAAAGATTTTTTTTGTGAAATTCTGCATAATATTTGACTCCAGAATCCTTTACAGATAAATCCCCCAACTTTGTTTTTTTATTTTTATTTTTTACCAAAAATACAAATTTGTTATAAAAGTTTTACTGATTGCACTTTAAAAATTAGGTAACTTTATGTTATTAAAGGTAAAGTTTAATCAGTAATGATTTCCTGGTTAATGTCAAGTTGTCATAACAGACATTTTGAATAATGTCAACTTTGTATTAAAAGTGTCATAATTTACCGAATGACGCTTTATGACAACAGTCATAAATATTCATGAAGGCTTATTCATGTTCATGACATGTTATATCATGTTTATGACAGTGTTATATCATGTTTATGACAGTGTTATTTCATGTTTATGACAGTGTTATATCATGTTTATGACAGTGTCATGTCATGTTTATGACAGTGTCATGTCATGTTTATGACAGGTTATATCATGTTTATGACAGTGTCATGTCAGTCTTATTCACCCCCTTCAAATAAAGGGTTACCTCTTGTTTTTCTTGCTGAAGCTGTGGACCAGATTTCTGTCCAATCCCAGTTTGACGGTTCCGGGTTAGCTTTGGGTCAGTTCTGCTTTGTTATTACCAGTTGATGTGATTCTGCTGGTGCTGGGTCATCAGTGTTAGCGTATCAGCTGTTTATAAAGAGGAGGGGAGCTGGGACAGAACCTGGTGGAACACCATCGGACACATGAAGTCAGGTGTGAAATCGTCTGAACCCAGATAGTCTGGAGAAAGTCTCTGGAAACCTCTTTCCTTTGTGAATCCTCCTACATGATGATGGTTCTGACATGGAGGAGCAGACTGCGCCCTGCTGGACGGTGGCGTTCCTCAGGGTCAGGTTCATGACGCGTTTCACCAGAGAAACGTCTCTCTGAAGTAGAGCAGATCTGGAATCTCCGCCTCTGTCCTGGAAGCGTGAGCTGGATAAAGTTCTGTTAACTGCAGATCTGCTCTCTGTGATAATGTGGCATTCAGACTGCTGACCTTCTGGAGGAACCAATCAGCAGGCTGCGTCCTCGCCGCCGTCCTGCGGCCGCCATCAGAGCTGCAGATGTTATCATGAAGCGCCGAGGTCAGAGCGCAAATTGAAAATCCCAAAATCTGATCCTTGGATTAATTTAAACGAGGAACTGTCTGCATCCCGGCATTAACCCCCACCACCATCGCAGCTCCATATGTGACCCCCCCTCGCAGAGGTCACGAGGTCAACTCAGAGCGGATGTAAATCTGTGGCCTCGCCTCCGACCCCTCCCCCGCCCTATCTGCAGCCGGCTGTCTGGTGAGGATCGCTGATACCGAGCTGCTGAAAGGCTCCCTGTGTCCTGGCGATAACACCAGGGCGGCGGCGGCGTGGGGGGCGGTGGCCTGGCGGCGCGTTGTCCTCCGTCTGTGTCGCCAACATCGCGTCACGCTGCTGTTGGCGGTCCTGTCGGTCGCTGCCGTTGTTCTCCAGCGTTAATTATCCCACCATGCGCCGCGCAGGTTCAGCTGCATGTTGCTTTTCACAACGTTGACGCAAAATTAATGCGCTGCAGACAAAACCAAAGGAGAGGCGGATCCGGCAGCAGGAATATTTACAGAAACACCGTTTGGTCGGCCAAAGGGAAGCAGCTTCCCCTGTTTTAACAATCCTTCCTCCAGTCGTTGTTCTTCTAAAACCTTTAGCGCGCCGCTAATGTGAACTGAATGGCTAACACCACAGAGCATGAAAACATTTTAATCATGTTCCTGTAGACGGGGTTAGCTTTATGTGACTGGACGGTCTGGATGACTGAATGAATGATGACTGAATGAAGTTTGATCAGACGGAGCCGTTTGCTGTAAACCAACCTGCTGCACTAAGATGTTCAAACTGAACCAGGACCCGGTTCTGTTGCTGATGTTCTGGTGGTTTCTTGTGTTTCATTCTGGATCAAATATTTATTTCAATCACGAAGTGTTCAGCATGACGGAGGCGTAATCACCCTGATGATTATTTTTAGCTGAAGATCAGCAATAAAACATGAACTTTTATGTTAATCTGAACGGAAGTGTTTAAAATCCCTGCAGGGTTTTTAATACTCAGAAATGATACATTTCTGCAGCAGGATTTGGTTGTTTCAGCAGATTTGATCCATATTTTAGGACAGAAACAGAATAAATGGCACCGACTTATTCTGATGCACTTTTAGATCCACGATTCTGGGAAATTTAATGTTACATTAATGTTTGTAGAGATGTTTTTAACTCTGCTCTTTAGATTAGACGTTTATTTGTTGGTTCATCTCAGGTTTCTGATCAGATTTGATTCTGATGAAGAGAATCTGCAGGTTCATGATTTAATCAGGTGTTTTTTTATTTCATCTGATCAAATGTTTGGCAAAACCTGACAAGAGATTATCAAAAATTCCTCTTCCTTAATCTGCAGCCACTGACAGGTGAACCTGTCCTCAAACATGTCTAAGGCAGAAATCAGAGTTTATGAAGGTTTGGTTTTCAACCTGCAGGTCTGTTTCAAACGTGGCTCTAAGCTAACTTAGACTTAATAATCTAAATTATGTAAATTTTAAGTTCTCTTAAAGCAGAGTATTTTGTCAGTTTCTCAGCTGCAAACCGAAGACAACATGGAGTCAGGCTGGTTGGATTCTGGATCCATGAAATGTCAGCAAAGAAACGAGAAATTAAAATAATTAAAACAATCAACAAATGATGGAAAATAAAGATTCCTGGAGAAACGGGAAACAGAAACTCTGTCGAGTTAGTTTTGGATACATAGATGAGCAACACACACAGACACACACACACACACACACACACACACACACACACACACACACACACACACACACATGTTTGTGTTGCTATCTTTGTGGGGACTTTCCATTGACTTCCATTCATTTCTACAGCCTAAACCTGACCTTTACCCTTTTCCTAACCCTAACCAACCAAAACTCAATTCATACCTTAGCCCTAACTCTGACCCCTGACCCAAAAACAGGGTTTCCCCTTGTGGGGACCAGGCTCCGGTCCCCACAACGTAGTATATGTCAGGAAAATCGTCCCCACAAGGTATTACAAACAAACGCACACACACACACACACACACACACACACACACACACACACACACACACACACACACACACACACACACACACACATACACACACACATACAGACACACAAAGGTAATTATTTTTAATTAAAACTACCAAAATAGCAAAAACTGAAATTGAGAAAAAAATGTTAACTGCGATAAAAACTATTGGGGAAAAACTAACTATGTGAATTATATTTTCCGTTTATAAAGCTAACTAAAAAACTACAGATATAATATCCTTTGTTTTCATGTTTTTTAATCTATTTATTATCTTTTCAAACTGACATTGATTTATTTTCCGACATTCATAAATTATTGCATAAACAAACACAACAACAAAGATATTTACAGTTCTGATCATTTATTCAGCTTCTTTACTGTGGCTAACATGAAGCATTAGCTGCTACACGTTAGCATTGAGATGCTACTTTAGCCTCAAGCTTTTAAACATTGATTGATTGATTGATTGATTGATTGATTGATTGATTGATTGATTGATTGATTGATTGATTGATTGATGTATGAAGAAGACGAAGCGGTCAGCGTGTCGTCTTGGCGGATGTCTCCATCGGCGCGGCGCCGCTCTCTCATCGCTGTGGCTCAGATTGGCAGCGGAAGCTGATGATGTGACACGGATCTGGGCTTTTCCAGGCTTATATTTCAGGACTGTGTCGGGTTCATCCTCGGCAGCATTTGACCTCTGACCCGGCCGGCCTCGGGCTGCAGTAACGGAGCAGGCTGAGGTGACAGATGAAGCGTGGTTGGCGTGTCTCGCCTCAACCTCTCTGAGCTTCGTTTGCAGGGAGTCTGAACAATGCTCAGGCGCTAGCCTGTGATTTCCAGTCAGTCGCACTTTGAACCACACACAGTTTTAGGTCTTCCTGGTTATTATTCCACATCATGTAATAATATTCATAAAGTCATGTGAACGCACAGCGTCTCTCATGTTGCTGCTTCTGTACCAGCAGGGAGGCTAAAAGTTTAAATGTCTCATAGTTTGACTTTATTCTCTCATATTTAAACGAATCCCTCTTTGAAAGCCTAACCCTGACGAGTTCTGGAAAATTGCACCAAAGTGGGCGGAGCCAATAAACTCTGGGGGGCGTGGCCACGTGTGGAGATGAGCAGAACTTTGCGACTTTTTTCAAAAACACAACTAGCAGCTTTTTTCTAGAAAGCAGCTAGCTACAACTCTGGTAACACTTCAAAAGATTACCACAAACTTAGGAACTTTTTTCAAAACAGCGACAAGCTAGAAGTCTGCCTTTTTTTATCAAAAAGATATTAGCTACAAATTTTACAACTTTTATCAAAAACAGGTAGCTGCAAATCTTACTCGTTTTTTGCTACAAAAAGCTGCTTTTCTGTCCAGAGCTCTGATATTACTAGCATGATGCTGCCTCTACCACATTTGACACGTGGTGGATTGTTTTTAGTTTTAAAGTCTCGTCTTGTCGGTGTTTGTTTCTCCAGAAGACATTTTGTTTGTCCATGTCTGCAGACCTCCGTTCAGCTTCACGCCGTCCTTCCTCAGATTAACGTTCCTGATTTGAACCCCGGTGGTTCCTGGTTTCCTGTCATCTGAGGAGGACAGTTTGAGTCTTCCTGGTTCATGACTATCCCAGCCTTTAGATGTTGAGGGCGTTTCCATGAGGTACTGCTCAGTCCAGACCCAGTCATCATCACTCACCAGAACCGGTTGGTTCTGTGACGTTCTCGGGTTTTGCTGTTCATGTGTATCTTTGCGGCTGTTTGTGGTTCTGGTCCTGAATGTGAACTCATGCTCCCGGTTCTGTGGATCATCTCATCCTGGAAGAAAAAGGTTGATATGAATCATGAAAAGCCCCAAATGAATGTGATGTTCTGACGGGTCCGGTGGAACTTGGTTCTGTTCATAAATGAGTGGCTCCAGGACTCTGTGATCTTTTGTAATTGGACCGTTCATTAGCTTGTTAGCTAAGTCCTCCATCTCTGTCTCAGTGCAGAGCCTCTTATCTGAGAACATTTACTCTGAAGAGACGGACGAGGACCTTGGACTCCTCCTGCCTGCTGGTCTCATTAATGCGGTCCAATCTGCCGTCATCCTGTTAGGGGATTACATCCACCTGCAGCTCACACTGAGCGCGCTCATCTTCTCTGACGGGCTTCTAGAACCTGCAGGTTCCAATCGTCTGGATCATCCAGGCTAAAGATGTTAGGAGTTTCTCTATTATTTTGTTTTAATGCCAGAAGGACTTCTGGCCTCGGGTACAAACTCTCACCTCAAAGCAGAGGTATCGTGTGTTTCCAGGCACATGGTTCCATTTTAGAGCACAATCAAGTAACTATGTTAGTCAGTTGATTTAAAAATACTACATATATCAAATCTGACTCAAAAAAATTCGACTTCATGGTTTAATGCTTTTAAATTGTGTCTCTGTCTCTTTAAAGCTCCTGCTCTTCCTGAAGCTCCGCCTCCAGGAAGTCGTACCAACATGCCTCCTCTATTAACCCTTTAATGTTTTTACCAGCGCTGCTCTCAGCAGCAGCTCCTATAATGAGCTCAGCAGCTGTTTGCTAATTGCTGCTGGCTAGTCTGAAGGAGCAGAATGGGGGAGGCGGGGCTAGGCCCACCCAGGCGTTTTAACAGCTGGATGGTTGCCATGGAGATTGAAGGATTTGTCAAACATGAAAGTGTCAAAGTAGCAGGTTTGTTTTTAATGAAAAACATTAAAACATGATGGAAGGATAAAAAAGATTTCACATGACACCGCCATGTTGAGCAGCTCCTCCCTTCATTATTTTTTTTGGCTCTAGTGGCCTTTATTTGATAGTTAATTGACAGGAAAGTGGGTAATGAGAGAAGGGGGAAGACATGCAGCAAAGGTCACCAAGGCCGGGAATTGAACCTGCGACAGCTGCGTCGAGGACTGAGGCCTCCATATGTGGGTTGTGCTGAACCCCCTGCGCCACAACAGCACAGCCAACCTCCCTTCATTATTACAGATTTCAGAACAGGTCCAGTTTGGTTCTGAGTTGTTTTCTAACCCTTAGCCAGCTGCTGGTCACAGATCAGCTGCTTTATTTTTCTCCTGAGCAAAATTAGAAACGATCAAAGCTGATTTCCATCATCAAGACGATTTTTTCATGTTTATGTAGAATGAAGCCAGCAGAGGAACCGGCTCAGTTCAGACGCTCTTCATTCCATTCAGAACAGAACTTAGAATAAACAAACTGGCCTTAAACTGCTCAGATGACAGGAACAAGTATTTATATCATGAAGCAACCTTTATGTTGCTCCTGAATCTGCTGACTCTGCTTTAAAAGCTGCAGCTGCAGGACTTCAAACGGCTCCATGTTCCCAACAGAGAACATGAACTTGTAGCTCAGCAAGGAACCAAGGAACAGCAAGATAAACTCCAACAGAACGTTTCATTCAGCTTCATGCTGTGAAACTCAAAGAGGGACAGGATAAACTCCAGGATAAACTCCAGTATTCCAGGATAAACTCCAGGTGAACTGAAAATAAATTTCTTAAACTTATGTTGGTATATGTTATTTGCTTCCAACCATGATGTTATGGAGTTTAATGCTCCTCATGAATCTGTTTTTTCATTAAAAGAAAGGAATAAAACGACACAGGACCGATTCCCCGGCCCTGAGGAAAACCGCAATCCAGTTGAGTTTTATGAGTGTTTAGTTTGAAAAAGTCTACAAAGCAAAACCACAACATTTACTAGATAATGTCTAAATGAAAATTTTCCCATTTCTGAATTTAAAGCTTCGGACGAGAACCAGATGTGAGCCGAGCTAATGTGCTAATAGAGGAGCTAATTTTTCATTTAGCGCTTTAGCATCTTTGCTAAATTTAAAACCATTTCCTTCCTCACTCTCTCCACCCGTGTTGTGTTGCAGCAGATTAAGATTATTCTGTACCCAGAATGCATTGCTGTGGAACAGCAGCCTGTAGTTCTACAGTAAACAGATTTATTGATTTTAAACAGAGACATATTTTGTTTAGCGCTTTTGCTAACATTGAAAACATTTTGACTACCTCTAGTTTTACAGGAAATAAAATCTACTGATGTCTTGAACTGATCAAGAATCTTTCTAATCTTTTTTTAAACCATTAACTAAAAACAGAATTTATGCCACAAGAATCAGTTCAGCTTGAATGAAAATCTTTAATTTCAACATAAAATATTGGTGTAGAGCAAAGAAAGGCTCTGGACGCCCCTGCTGAGCTTTGTTTGGACCCTTCCAGGACCTGCTGGCCCGGTTCTGGAGAGCGCAGGTCCTCCAGCGCTGCCGACTGGCTGCTGCTGCGCGGATAATGCTGAGCCATGGTGCTGCCATGGCAACCGGGAGGGAGGGGTGTGTGGGCCGAGAGCAAATATAGCAGCGAGGGGGAGGAGGGCGACGAGAAACCCAAACAAAAGATCCAAACTGGAGACGTCACCAGAAATCTGCAGAGGAAAAATAAAGATGCTGCTCAGCATTTCAGACGCAGCAGGTCAAACCTGCTTCAGTCTCCAGAGCATTGCATCATGGGAACGCTCACATTGCAGGATGACATCACCCAGGGCCGTGCAGAGACCACTAAAGGGGCAGGTGCTCAAAAAAAAAAGAGGGCACATCTAACCGCCTTCTAGGATAGAATATTAACAAAACCACTCAGCTTTCAGAGTTTAATAAACAATGATAAATTACAAAATTGTGAGATACAATCAAAGCTAAGAAAATCTCTATACAGAGCATACAACTATGTGTCACGATCCGTGTTTCTGTGTGTTTATTTTTGAGATTTCCTGTGTTCAGTCCTGCTTTTCCTGTGAGTCTCTGTCCTGTCCTCCCATTGATTGGTTCCCAGGTGTGTCTCATCCCCTTGATTACCCCGTGTGTATTTAAACCCACCTGTTGTCCTTGTCTCTCGTCGGATCCTCGTCTAATGTTGTCGTCATGTTATGGCGGCTAAAGTCTGTTTCTCTGTGCTGTCGTGTCGACGTCCCTATCTTCCCCGTTGCTCCCTGTGAAACCTGTTTCCTTCTGCCATCAGTTGTTCCTCCGTGCTGTTCTCCATTGTTCCGACTATTATCATTAAATTCATCATTCTTCATCTTACCTGGGTCTCTGCGTCCTCATCCTCACCACCTCAACCACACATTATGACACTATGTAAATGTAAGATATTTTATTAGTCATTTCTTTCTGCAGGTCTATTTTGTTATAGGAAAGTATTGCAATATTCAAACCCGTATTTTACCAAGAAATGTAAATCAGAGCTGGACCACCAGACATATTTTGTCTTTACAGAATTACACTATTAAAAATATAAACAATGCAACCTTTTAGTGACTGTAATCTATAAAACAGAGCTGCCTGGTTGCTGCAGTGGAGATGAAGATGGTCCATTCAGGAAAGCAGAGCTGCATCAAACTTTAACGTGGAACTGCGGAAAAAAGAAAAAAACAAAATTTGAATTGTTAATGCATGTCACCATGAGAAAAGCCTACTGAGTTTAGCTTAAAAAAAAACTTTTTTAAAAATTAAAATATGAAGTGAAAAAATTATTTGCAAAACAAACTTATTTGTTCATGTCATAAATCTTTTCTTGCTATTCTAAGTTTTTGTTTGTGACTCAAAGTTTTGTTTGTGATTCTCACATGACGTCGGGGGCGGGGCCTAAAATAGCAACAAAAGATTTCTGATGTGTGCAAATAAAAGTTTATGTTTGGAAAATAACTTTTTAAGTTCACAAGACAGAAATGAGTTATTTAATTTTAAAAAAGTTTTTTAAACTAAACTTTTTGTTTTAAAAAAAGGAATCGTGTCAATTCCAAAAGTTTGGATTACAATTTTATTTTACTTAACTGAGGTTAATTTTCTTGTTTTTCATTGAATAATTGGAGAAAAAAATGTAACTTCATACTCTGTGAACCAGACCCGATACTCAAAACCAGTTAGCTGGAGGCGGAGCCAGAGGAGGGCGGAGCCTGTTAGCTGGAGGCGGAGCCAGTTGGCTGGAAGGGGAGCCAGTTAGCTGGAGGGGGAGCCTGTTAGCTGGAGGCGGAGCCAGAGGAGGGCGGAGCCTGTTAGCTGGAGGCGGAGCCAGTTAGCTGGAGGGGGAGCCAGTTGGCTGGAGGGGGAGCCTGTTAGCTGGAGGCGGAGCCAGAGGAGGGCGGAGCCTGTTAGCTGGGGGCGGAGCCAGTTAGCTGGAGGGGGAGCCAGGTAGCTGGAGGCGGAGCCAGAGGAGGGCGGAGCCTGTTAGCTGGAGGCGGAGCCAGTTAGCTGGAGGGGGAGCCAGTTGGCTGGACGTGGAGCCAGTTAGCTGGAGGCGGAGCCAGTTGGCTGGAGGCGGAGCCAGAGGAGGGCGGAGCCTGTTAGCTGGAGGCGGAGCCAGTTAGCTGGAGGGGGAGCCAGTTAGCTGGACGTGGAGCCAGTTAGCTGGAGGCGGAGCCAGGTAGCTGGAGGCGGAGCCAGAGGAAGGCGGAGCCTGTTAGCTGGAGGCGGAGCCAGTTAGCTGGAGGCGGAGCCAGAGGAGGGCGGAGCCTGTTAGCTGGAGGCGGAGCCAGTTAGCTGGAGGGGGAGCCAGTTAGCTGGAGGCGGAGCCAGTTAGCTGGAGGGGGAGCCAGTTAGCTGGAGGCGGAGCCAGTTAGCTGGAGGGGGAGCCAGTTAGCTGGAGGCGGAGCCTGTTAGCTGGAGGCGGAGCCAGTTAGCTGGAGGGGGAGCCAGTTAGCTGGAGGGGGAGCCAGTTAGCTGGAGGCGGAGCCAGTTGGCTGGAGGCGGAGCCAGAGGAGGGCGGAGCCTGTTAGCTGGAGGCGGAGCCAGTTAGCTGGAGGGGGAGCCAGTTAGCTGGAGGCGGAGCCAGTTAGCTGGAGGGGGAGCCAGTTAGCTGGAGGCGGAGCCAGGTAGCTCATATTACCTACTAAACATGCTGCTGTTCTGTAAAATTGTAAAGAATGTGACTCTTCTTTCTTCCTACAACTTTATCCTGAACATCCCATCTTTACTGATGGTCAGTTCCTGTCAGATTTGGCTCGACTCCCCCTAGTGGTCTGGAGGACTTTGTCTTGTGGCGTGGGCTTGGAAAGTTTCTGTTGTTTTTGCTATTTTCCTATTTGCTTCTATTTCCTGCTGTTGCAGCATTTTTCTTTTTCATCTGTCTTTGTGTTTGTCTGTTTTGGAGTTTGCATTATTTATTCGTTTCCTGCATCCATAGAATTGACCGTTAGAAGCATTTTACGCGTTGTGGCCCCTGATCCCCATGAATCCTGATCACAGCCGTTTCTGTGATCTGAATCATCCTGTCTGAGCTGAATCTTCCCCTGCAGATCTGTTTCCACTGGGACCAGGCTTCAGAGAGCGTCCGCTCTCCTCGAACAGGTGGGACGGTTGGACGCCTCTCTGTGGCGCTGGAGGCAGAGAAGATGCTTCATGATGGCGTTAGGACCAGGATGTGGGTGAATCAGGGCGGCTGTGTGCGCTCACAGCCGGAGCATATGCTGCAGGAGGAACCGGGCGTCAGCGGCACCGGCGTCTGCAGTGAGCCTGCAGAGAGGCCATATTTCCTGTCACAGCTACATTTGGCCGCTGAGCAGCGCTGAGCTCACATCCTGCTGCACAGAGAGTCAGACATGTTGGGAAATGATTCGTTGTTTTAAACAGATATTCACCAACAGCTACACATTTACACCTGAATGCAGGTCATCCAGTTCATTCACACAGTTTGTGCAAAAAAACAACAACACGTTTTTGACTTTGATCTCGCTGTAGTTATGTTATTCATGGAAATATGAATAATTACAGTTCAGGAAGAGAAGGATGAACGGTCCGGATCCAGAACTGAAGGAAGAATCCGTCTCTGTAGCGCCGCCCTGCAGGTAAAACCAAACAGTTCAAGTCCAGTATGTGTGGGGTCTGCAGAGCTCCTAACTGCAAGCTGACCTCCTGACCCTTGACCTGTACAGGTCCTGCATGGAGGGAGGGTCAGCTCTGATGGTTCCCCTCAGTCTGGACCAGTCCGGTTCTGTTGACGACCCAAACCACACACAGGATGTCCGTAGCTGTTAGCTTCCAGCGCTAGCACGGTTAATTCATATGGAGTTACATCTGCAGTTTGACAGACAACAGACTGATGAGGCCTGGATAAAAACTAGTGATAAGAGAGGACAGCAACTTCATTCTCACATTATTTCAGTGTTTTTCTCTCATTGTTATGACTTTATTCTCATCATTTTAAAATCATTCTTAGCCTGTGACTCTGTTGTCTCCAGTATTTTCAGACTGTAGTTATTCGGTGGCAGCTGTGACCTCTGACCCCTGTGAATACCAGGCGTTTACTGTGATTCCTGCGAAGTGAAACATCAGGTCCAGCTCAGACCTTAAACTGAGTTTGGTTATTTTTGGCATAAAGATTTCTGTTACTGTTATCAAAGAGGCAAATCTATAATTAATAAATTGATAAATGAACCGTTTTACTGTAGAGTTTTCCAGGTCGCAGTCGTTTACCACCAAGTTGCATCATCAGTCAAGTTGATTTGTTCAGCACATTTCAGAAACAAGGCAGTTCAAAGTGCTCTACTTCATAAAAATACAAAGTTATCACACCATCATATAATCATCACCAGTTTGAAAACAAACATTACATTTTGTCAACTGCCATCATCAAAATCATCAATGAGCATCAAATATGTCGATCATATTCCATGTATTATGGTTTGGAAGCAGCTCTTACCAGCTGGGTCTGCAGCCCAGATTTAAAGGATCTCAGTGTTTCGACTGTTTTGCTGTTTTCTTGAAGTTTATTCTAGATTTGAGGTGCATAGAAGCTGAATGTCTCCATGTTTGGTTCTGGATACAGAGCAGACCAACATGAGCAAATATTTAATTTCTCATAAAATGCAAACAGATATTTATTATATCTTCACAGTTTGTTCATCCTTTGTTTTACCATTAGAGGACAGTCATGACCTTGATGTGTCCTGAAACGTGAAGGTCGTGATGTTCCAGGACACGCCATGGCCTGATGTGTTTTGATCTAAACTCTGGATTAGATCAAAACATAATCATGGGTTAGAATGGCCTAGTCAAAGTCCAGACCTAAATCCAATTGGGAATATGTGGCAAGATCTGAGTCAGTTTGAAGATGCTGGCTACGCCCCTTTTAGAGAGGATCATTGAGACGCTGTGGTGTTTGGTGATGTTGGAGGCGCCAGAGGAAGGTCGTTGGTTTGACCTTCAGAAGTAGGACAAAGTTTTGAAACTTTTTGTTTTCATGAGTTCCTGGTTCCTTCTGATGCAGCGATCAGCTGTTAGCCGGCGGCTGCCTGCTGCTTTACTTCCTGCTGCCTTCACTTCCTGCTCAGATGCTCCCTAATCCTGCAGGGTCTTCTGCAGTCACTGAGGTCAAAGGTTGTCTGATGAATCCTGGTTAATCAGCTGGTTCCAGGCGGAGTCGTCCTCGTGGCGTTTTGATGTCACAGACTGGGAGCTGCGGCCGATAAGCCGGTGGTCACCAGGTGTTGGCGGGTCATCAGAGCCGGCTGTATCGGTCGGCTTCTATCTCTGGAAAAACGTAAAACGTTTCTGTTGGACGAACCGTCGGCTTGTAGCTTTGGCTCGGCTTGCAGGTGGTGTTTGACCTCAGAGAGATAACGGCCTGATTACAGCTGAACGGCTTGTTCTTCTGGGACAACGGCAGAGGTTTGAGGTTTTTCAGAAACAAAGCTACTTTTTCAGGGACAGCGGTGTTGTTGGAATCCAACAGTTTGAACAGAAACGTGAGCGAGCTGATAGGCTAACAGGTGCAGCGGGGCGGAGCGAGCTGACAGGCTAACAGGTGCAGCGGGGCGGAGCGAGCTGACAGGCTAACAGGTGCAGCGGGGCGGAGCGAGCTGACAGGCTAACAGGTGCAGCGGGGCGGAGCGAGCTGACAGGCTAACAGGTGCAGCGGGGCGGAGCGAGCTGACAGGCTAACAGGTGCAGCTTTAGCAGGATCTCAGCTCTTCTCCATGCTGGTATGTGCAGTCATCTGCATATTCATTTCTGTCACTAGTGAGAAATCTTCATCACTTAGATGTGCTTAAAAATGCAAAACATGTTGAATTATTGATGCGTAAACCTGGAATCAATTATCTTCAGTGTTTCTTCAGGACCTGCTGGTGGACATCTGACCCCTCACTTGTTATTCAGGTGACACTTTGAGAGCTAAGAGCAGTCGCTCCAAGGAGAGACATTTTCAATCACCCTTCACCAGAACCACTTCAATCTGTTGAAGGTCAGTTTTCCTTCCATCAGCAGGCCCAAGAATGAAAAATCTGTTTGTTTTTAATGGTCATTAAATGCATCAACACTAAAAACTCTGTGAACACACCAACAGTTGTCAGTTAGGGAATGAAAACAGGAATAGTCTAGAACATTCTTTGGGTTTTTGGATCCCAAACTCCTGCATCCATCCAGGAACCTTGATGGTCAACGTCTGCAGAGTTTGGAGACGTTGACCATAATCAGCAGCTCCGCCGTCACTGAAGGCCAAACCATAACACCACCACCACCGTGCTGACCAGACGAGCCTCTCCTCTTTGTTTGTCTTCGTCTCGTCTGACCAGAAAATCTGCCAGAATCCTGCAGCTTCTTGTGAGGATCAGGAACTGGAGTCAGGCCGACTCAAGAACAACTATCAGCTAACAGTGGTGAGCACTGCTAGCTAAAAAGCTAGCTACGCTAAACCTAAAGTGCTAACCATAAAGATGAGTTCTGCTAACGCCAAAGCACCACTCTAACATGGGATTTAGCAGAAGCTAATGCTAAAAATTTTTCTGACATGATATTTAGTGAAACCTTAAGCTAAGGTGCTACTCCAAGATGATATGCAGCTAAATCTGATGCTGTCGCTCCACACCAACATGGTATTTACCAGAAGCTAATGCTATTGACCTCAGAAGATTAAAGTTATGAATTTATGGCCCCAATCCAGTTCCTTAGGCTGGGTCATGCATTTCCTGCTGTGCTTGCATCTCATTCAGAATGCACCGACCCAGGTGTCTGGGGGGTAATTAGAGCGGGGCGGTCTGCTGTTGTCGGGGCAGTTAAACGGCTGCAGACGGGGCAGATTAATTCCCCCGCCCCTCTTTGTGTGACGAAGCCCAGAGTCAGTTCCTGTGTCATTGTTGGGCTCCATCTGCGCCACACACAGCGGCAGCAGCAATTAAACCTGGTTGACACACTTCAGGGTCCGGCACGAGCCATCTGGGAGAAAACGCAATACAGCAGCTTTAAACACATTCACTCTTCCTCCTCCTCTTCCTCTGCTGTCCTCAGACGGACGGACCAGGAGGCTTTTGTTCATCCTGAAGTGGGACGCCACAGATGCTCTGAGCAGCTGTAATTACTGATGCCGGCTGATATTTTATTGATATTGTGCCATCAGCTGCAGATTACCATGTGGGGGCGTCTGGGTCTGGGTCCTGTTGTTCTCCACCAACTGGGTCCAGTTCCTGTTCTAACAGATGAAAGAAATAGATGTTGGTTTTGGATTTTTCTGCAAAATTAGATTATTTTTCAAGAAAATATCCTTTAATTTCTCTCTTTAATGTTTTTAGCCATTTGTGAAGCACACAGAGAACTCATTTTAACCTGATATGCTTCCTTTTATTTCTGTATTCTGATTCACACGGAAATGTAACCGTTTGAAGCGCAGCAACGAAGCAGCGCCATGCATGTCGACATGTGGTAAACCTGCTGATCTGAATTAGGGATGGACTCATCAGGATTTGCTACATTTGTGTCCTTGATAGCATTCCAAGTTATTTAATGATCAAGGTCCAATTCTTCATACATGTAGTAAAGTCAACCCCCTCAGATTTTTTTTAGTTTTGTCATACCAAAATGTTTCAGATCAACAAACTCTGGCTATGTTCAGCAGGACTCAAACTAAATCAATCAATCAATCAATCAATCAATCAATCAATCAATCAATCAATCAATCAATCAATCAATCAAATTGTATTTGTATAGCACATTTCAGCAGCAAGGCATTTCAAGGTGCTTTACATAATTAAAAATAAAGACAGCATGTGGCAATGATTTAATTTATGATTTAATTTAGGCTGTTCAGGCTGTCATGGCAGCCTGAACAGCCCGATTCCGATGTTTTCACTCAAAAATAAATCAAATTGGTGCCACTTCTATATGTAGAACTAAATCACATCCAATCATTTTCCAGGCATCTGAACCAGGTTACATTTTATCCATCATTGACGGGAGACATGCATCATAATTCTGCAGCAGAAGACGTCAGACGGTAAATCTGGACGTAAACAATGGCTGAAAATGATCATGTCGAAGTGATAAAAGCAGCCTGAGTCAGTGAACACATCACATCCCAACCCCACCACTCCCACTCCACATCCAAAACAGACTTTTGTATTTTCAGCAGCTATGTTAGCCTAGCATTAGCATGTTCCTTCTCTGTTTTGATGTGACTTGTTGCCATTCTGCTGTAGATTAGCTGCTGCTAACCTGCTAACTGAGGCCGACAGAGTTTAAGATGGACTCCGAGACTCCATCCTAGGAGTCTTGGAGCTCTTGAGGGGTTCTGGTCATTTTTGAATTTCATCCTCTGCACTTGGGCTGAATTTGCCGGGATATTTACTCATGTTAAGATCGGCTCTACCTGAGATGTTTTCCTCTTGGGAATAAACTTTCTTTCTGTAAATTAATAGACTCCACAGTTTGGAAATAACCTAACACCAGAAGTGTTTTAATTTCTCTCTGGAAAACCACAGTTAAACTGATTCATCATGATCCACCAATAGATATATTTCTGAGGAGAACTGGAGGTTAACGACTGAAAGCCATTCTCCTCCTGAGCCTGCAGCTCTGAGCATGCGCGCAGTGGCTGGTATGTCAGGAGGCGGGAGGATACGGGGTTTCCCACTCTGATTTGTAAACTAGGGGTGATGGATTGATTTTAAAAACACTTCCGCAACTAAGACTTCAATTTTATGGACAAATAAATTCACAACTTCAGTTCTCATTCCTTTTAAAGTCTTAAAATAATAGAATTTATTGGCTGCAATCTTTTTTCAGCAAGATTCTATGTTTAAAATACACCGTCCATCCCGTAGTGTTCCTCGGTGGAGTGGTACGGTCCGGCCGGTGTCTGACTCCGCCAGGCCAGCCTCCATTGCTCACTACTCGTCTAAAAATGGAGCCGATAGGACGGAGGTTTGTGTGGAGGAGACGGAAAGGAGACCGCTGATAGACTTGGAGCTAACGGCCCCATTTCAATTTGTGCTTTAATGGAGCGGACTTTTGTTCAGGCATAGTGGGCCTCCATGAAGAGCCCCGAGCTGTTAGCATGTGTGAGAAAACAGCCGAAGCCCGGAGCTCGCTTTTCGCTTTTTATCTATTTATTTTACTCTGAAGCAGGCATTCAGACTGACGACTTGCAGGTTTATAGATAGACTAATTTATACTTTAAACAGATTTTATTATAATTATACCCGTCGGTTTGTTATTTTCGGCCGTTTTCACCCGTCCTGTTGAAAGCGATGTACAACACGGTGTTGACGGCAGAGAAAGACGGAGACTGGCGGGACGTGATGATGCCCTATTCCACCGAGCTGATCTTCTACCTGGAGATGGATCAGCCTCCAGGTAGGCGGGGGTACCGGGAGGGACGAGACACGGGAGCAGGCCATCTGGCTGTAGGGGGCGAGGTGGTGTTGTGTTCGGTTTGGTTCCCCCTGGAATCAGTGGAAGGTTTTAACAGCTTCGTCCCGGTGGACTCCATTAATGCTGGAGGTAGCTTCTGAATCAGGGATTTTTAAAGGAATATTACACACATTTTAAGTGCTTTATTTCAGATTAAGAAACTTGGAGTGAATTTATATAAACTGACCATTATGTCAGAGCTTTTTTTTTTTTTAAACGACGTAAACTACGTTAGCTGCCCTAAATCCCAAACTTTATTGAATAATCTGTAAACCAGCCCAGGTTTGTCTAAAGACTGAATTCTTGAACATCAGAGGTAAAGGAAATGGTAAAACTTAGCTTTTACCTGAACTTTCCCCAATAGCCTGCAGGTTTCACCAGTGGAAAAAACCCATGTTTAGTGGATGTTGTCATTTTTACCTGAATTAAGGTGGTAGAGAGGCCCAAGATGCTTTAAAATCCTAATTTTTATTCTTATTAGATTCACAGATAAAAGCTATGTGGTTTCCAGACCATAAATATTGAGTTTGTTTGCAAATTCTGACTGCTTGGATGTTTCCTCTGCCTGATCTTTGTCTGTTCAGACACATATTACATAAATTACAGCAGCAGATCTGCTTCTCTTTGTTAAAGCGACAGATTGTTTCCCTGCAGACTGATTCTGGGTTTCTAACACAAACCGTCTGTTATCAGCTGCTAGCAGCTCTTCAACAGGACTTTATGCAATAATCTTTAATATTTGGATGATGTTTGATTGGAGGTGAAATAGTTCAGCGTTTCCTGTGAATCAGCAGCTTTAGTTCTTTATTTCTGGATCTTTCTGAGCTCAGCGCTGCGTTCAGGGGGGATGGGGATTCAGACGGAGTAAAACCCGGATGAAATCCTCTGTCCGTGTTCCGATCTGAGCGTCTTCTCTGCAGAGTATTTCAGCACCTGTCACCGGATCGCTGCGTCTTCCTGCTTCCCTCCGCTCATTCGTTCCTTATTGTGTCGGAATCACCACGGACCCGCTGAGGTCCGGGGAGAACCGGGTCGGGTTCCTGGACCTTTGAGCTGCAGGTTGATGATCATCCTGATGCTGCAGGAAAACGACTCGGCTGAGTTTCTGCAGCGTTTTGTTGCTCCTCATCTTCTCTGGTTCTGGTTGGTTGGTTTGATGGTTTTCAGACAGAACCTCTGCGATCGGGTCGGAGGAGGACGTGATGCTGCTCAGCTCTGTTTGGACCTCTGAGGCCCGGTTAGAGGAGCCGAAGCATTTCTGCTGCATTCCTTCAATCAGCTGATCAAACCTCCATCAGCTGCAAATATCACAACAAACCCAGTCAGTAGACGGGTTTGGCTCCAGGTCCGGTTCTGCTCCAGGTCTGGACCGGTCCGGTTCTGCTCCCACCTGTTGGGTCTCGTCCAGCTCCTCCTCCATCCTTTCTTCCTCCTCAGAGCCCCGCCCCCTCCTGCCAGGCTGCGTACTGATTGGCTGAGGCTTCGGGTTTAGGAGCGGGCCGGCCCGGTCCGTTCCTCAGTCCGACAGAGCGTCGAGGAGGAGGAGGAGCAGCTGAGGTCCGGCTGCTCGGCAACATGCAGCTGATGGACGGCACCGTGCAGGACGGTAGGACTCGGACCTTCATTCCTCCAGCGGCTCTGGTTCTGGTCCAGTGTCATGTGATCCCGATTCTTTCAGAACTTCTTGTGTTTCTGGGCTCAGGACAGTTTGAAGCTTCAATCCAGCAGAACCAGGTCCAGTTCCTCCAGCTGCTGCAGAACCATCAAGGTTCTGATTGCTCTGACCTGTTAGTCTGATCAGCTGCAGCCTGAACTGGTTCTGGTTCTGATCAGCTGTTCTGCTGGGTCCGACTCCTTTTAGTGGACGCTGTCTCTCAGTGTGTGTCTCGGTGTGTATTGTGCTCCTTTGTCTGCCGCCTGTCGGCCCCTTTGTTCCCTCGGCTCGGTGTGGTCCGGTTGGAAAGCAGTTCCAGCTCCTCAGTGGTTCTTTGTTTGGGCGGTTCTGGTCTGGATGCAGGATGATCTGGTTCTGGTTCTGGACCTGATCTAACAGAAACATGGGTTCAGTTTCTGGTTCATCTGTTTTCTGCTCCTGATCAAACCTCAGATCAGTTAGTTAGAGATTTCCACTTTATTCAACTAGAATTACTGTGTGTGTTTATATCCATGTGTGTGTGTGTGTGTGTGTGTGTGTGTGTGTGTGTGTGTGTGTGTGTGTGTGTGTGTGTGTGTGTGAGCCACGTGTTCCTGACTGCAGAAAACTTTACACCCGTTAAGAGTTTAAATGGAAGCTGAGCTGCAGCTTCCTGGTTTCACCTGCAGCTGCTGCAGGAGATGCAGGACCAGATGCTGCAGTAGCTGGTGATGCAGCTGGTGATGCAGCGGCGGCTGCGTCTTACTTTGTGACTGAACTATTGTTTGTGGAAGAGACAAAATGTTCCAGCAGCTGCAGCCAATCAGAGGTCGGCACTCCATCAGAGCAGCAGGACGGATCCTCCAGTCAACAAGCTTCACCTCATTCATTCATCCATCCATTCATTCATTCACTCCAAGTTTGTTTTCCTCTGAAGTTTACAAGCTGCTGATTTTCCTGAAACATTTTCATTCTTCAGTTTTTTTAAATCGTCAGATTTTCTGTCGGCTGCAGACAAAGAAACTGGAGAAAACTGAGCAGGAAAAGGAAATATTTATATTTTATTATTTATTACAGCTTCAGCCAGTGAGGTCACCTGCTCTTTGGTAAATGAGTACACAGATGGATATAAACACACACACACAATAAAAAAATAATTTTAGGAATCGGTTATTCAGATAGTTTTCCCACGAGGCCCGGTGGTAAAACCTGAAACTGCTGCTGCGCCAGTTACTCAACAGGCTGTTGCTAGGCAACCGGTGGGACTTGGAGATGCACAACAAATCGGGTTGTTTCCATCAACGGCTTTTTATTTTGAGGCGTTGCATTAGAAGAGGTTGATGGAAACAGCAAAAATTCAAAACGTTTTTTTAATGTATCATTTTAATGATGATACTTTTGGCTTTTCTGGACGAATTAAAGAGCCACAGGAGAAACGACAGCACTGAGCTGCTGTGAACGTTTCCATCCACTGGTGGTCGGTGCCTTACCAGAGGAACCAAACCCTGAGAAATCACAGTCCAAACCTCTGGCTCAGCAGGAGGTCGTCTCTGGTCCATGTTACTTAGCAACCTCTACTTCCTGTAGCGTCAACATCTGATGACATCATGCTTTGTGTCGCCTGGTTGGTTGGCTCCAGCCCAGGCCTGTCGTAACTGTTTCTGGACAATAAATCCTCCCAGACGTTATTACGATAAACCATTATATTGGTGTTTTCAGACCATTTTCCAGTTATTTGATGCTTCTTGCATAATAATAATAATAATGATGATCATATTCTCAAAGATCAATGAGCTTTAAATTCTAATCAAAATTGAACACTGGAACCAGAAGACATTTTAAATATCCAAAATAAACAAACAAACCAGAAACAAGAAATAAAATAAATCATGAAATTTCTGTGAACAAAATTAACCTTCAAAATCAGGTTCAGTTGAGACCAAAGCAGCAGAATGAAACTTTTATCATCCAGTTTTTGGTAGAAAGAAAAAACAATAAATTATGCAAATAGAAGTTATTGAGTGTTTTAATTTATTATGCGATTAATTGATTTATTGATTATTACGACAGGCCAAATGAGTAGATGGAAAATTGAAAGGAAGCAGTTACTGTGTGCTAAAATGTGACTTTATTGACCTGATATCTGCTGTTTTCTAGCTGCTTTGAGGAAAAACTTGTGAATTTTGTTTAGTTGCTGAACTCGTCTGCAGCGCTGCGGCCATGTTGCTTCGAGATGCAACAATACCGATTATTAATCGCAGAAAAATCGATCCACATCGTCTTTAGGGCGATGCAGAAGATAAAACCAGGTTTGAACTTTGAACTCCAGAGAAAAGGTAGAAAGTTTAAATTCTGCTTTGATGTCTAAAAAGTGACAAAAGTTTTTGTTTCTGATCAGTTAAACCCTGATTTAAAATCCACTAAAACACGACGGATGTGGGACTATATGGAACAGATGATCTATTTACTATTCATTAGGAAGAATCTTTTTAGCATTTCCTTTTTATTTAACATATTTTCTCAAGACTAAAACAAATGAATATATTATTTGTTTTTCAGATACAAAAAATCCAAATACTGAATATTACATTTTTAATTTTTAATATTTTTAATTTCAAGAACTTTTAGTTGGAAGGTAAAAGCTCTAAACGAGATAAATTCAGTCAATCTCAAAGTTTCTTGTAAGAAGTTCAGGAAAAGGGAGCAGAGCTACAACCATTTATTTATCAGATTATTTGAGTTGTTTCTATAAGTTGATATATTGATTATTGCACCATATTGAAGGCAGATGGAATCAAAATCATCTCCTGGGATAACACTGCACTGTCATCAAAGCAAATCGATGTAGGATATTGTGATGAAGTTGCTGATTTCCTCCCATGTTGCTCCCAGCTGTCTCATCTCTCTCTCTCTCTCTCTCTCTCTCTCTCTCTCACAGCTCTTCCTCCAAAGCCAGTCAAACCCCAGCCGCCGTCGTCATCTTCTTCTTCCGGGGTCAGAGGTGACGATGGCGACTCGCTGCAGGAAGCAGAGTGGTACTGGGGAGACATTTCCAGGTAGATCCGCCTCATCACTCGCCTCTGGAACAATGTTCTGGTTTCTCTCAGCTCTTTGAACCACGGGAACAAAATGATCTTCTTTAATCTGCTGCTACTGATGGTTGCTATGGCGATTTCAGCATCAGGCCTCCACTTATGACATGGAAAAATGTACTGGTGGAATTGGTACTATTTTTTATAATTATTTACTAATTATGGATTTAAAACAATCCCCTATTTCTTGCAGAAAACTTACTTTTAAATTAGTTTAGTCTTATTTTCAGTTTACCAAGATATTTGCACTATAAACTAGATAGAAATACTTGGTAGGTATTTACTTGGTATGTGTTTTTTGCAGTGCACAGCACGAGTTCCCAAGCTTTTCAACCTGTGACCCCAAAATAACAGCACCACAACCTGGTGCCCCCTATTGGCAACCTGGCAACTGCTTAAAAAATGCATAAAATTATTTCCCTTTTTAAAAATATATAGAATTATATGTATTTTTGATGAATTTATTGGATAAAAGTGATTAATTATATATAATTGCAGAGTTTCCCCCAGTGTATTATGAGCCTGGCAGCCCACCAAGCTTAACTAGCGACCCGCCAGATTAAGTGTTCCTTGATTTGTGTTTTCAGAAAAATTAATAATTGAAAGAAAAAAATAGCTTCTAATTAAATTTTATTTATTTATTTATTTTTAATTCAAGCTGAATTGCAAGCGTATTTGTTGCTCTCAGCGTCTTATTGGCGGAGAAGATTCGTAAAAGATAAGTTTATAGTTGATGTTTTTAAAGCCGGAGAGCAGACCAATCACAGCGCTGGGCAGCGTGTTGAGATGGAAACGCCGCATAGTTCTTTGTTCACAAATATAAATCATCCTCAACTCTCCTCTGAAGGCGACTACAAGTTATTCCTGCGGTTCACATAGAGCTGCTCAACCAGAGCTGACATGGCGGGTTTAGACTCCTACCTCAATGCAGAGTTCTGGAAAGAAACATAATTCCTCACAGGAGGTTGATGTAAATAACCCGTCAGCCTGTGTCCAGTTTGAGTGAAAGGAGGCGAGCGTGATCCATGCTGAGGTAAACTGTAGAGATCAAGCAGCAGTGCGAGGCAGCTGTGTGATCAGTCGGCTCTCCTGGCTTTAAATGCATGAACTATAAACTTCTAATTTAGGAATAAGTTTGCACTGCCAGTGAAACATTCAGAGCAACAAAGATGCTTTCAATCCGGATTAAATGCAAAAAAAAAAAAATATTTTTTCTTTAATTATGTCCCTAAAAACATAAACAAGCAGCGCTCAGCCTGGTGGGGGGGCTAGTAAAGCATGGCGGGCAGCCAGGCTTATAATACAGTGGGGAAACCCTGTTACTGTACATTATGTACTGAGACATTTACTGGCATATTTGTGTATTTGTTTAATTTTGTCCCTCTTGGCGCTCCGTACACCTCAGGGATCCCAGCAGTAGATTCATCATGTGTCTGCTGATGTCTCAGAACATCCCATAATAATCATAACAGGCATCCAATAATCCAACTATTCATGGCTAATAATATTCATCGTGTTGGAGTTCATTAATGAAGCCCAACTGATTCTGTTCATAATTAATTATTAAAAATAAGTGGTTAAATCTGGGATGAATATTTAATTCAGAAACTTTATAAAATTTTAAATAATAAAATTGTTCTTGTCTGGTTCTGATTAATAGTTAATTCAGTTTAAAACAACGAAACAATCCTAGTTTTAACCTGATTTCACTTGTAATCACATTAAATTATTTTGATTTTAAATTAAAATAGTTTTATTTCAGATTAATATCAACATAAGAATCATCAGAAATAAACTAGAGTAACATATGAATAATTAGATGCATTAAAAGTTGAATAACTGAGGAAACGTCAAGAGAAAGGAAATTAATTACTGATAAAAAACCAACCAAGTCAAATGAAATGCATTCAGTTCAGTGAAGATATTAAAGTTTAAGTTGAAGCTGCAAATATCTTGATGGACGGATCCAGCTGGAGGTTCGGCCACCAGGGGGCGTGTGTGAGCTGCGTTAGCTTGCAGTGGTTCTACTCGGTTCTGTTTGTCTGATCGGCCTGTTGCCATGGTTACAGGGAGGAGGTGAACGAGAAGCTGAGGGACGCGCCGGACGGGACCTTCCTGGTGCGGGACGCCTCCACCAAGATGCAGGGGGATTACACCCTGACCCTGAGGTACGCCGGCGCCGCCCAGACCTGCCGGTCGGGTTCTGGTTCAGACCCGGCTCACTCTCTGCTCTGGTTCTGGTTCTGTTCAGGAAGGGAGGCAACAACAAGCTGATCAAGATCTACCACCGAGACGGGAAGTTCGGCTTCTCGGAGCCGCTGACCTTCGGCTCGGTGGTGGAGCTCGTCGGCCATTACCGGCACCAGTCACTGGCCCAGTACAACACCAAGCTGGACGTTCGCCTCACCTACCCGGTGTCCCGCTTCCAGCAGGTGAGGTGCATGCTGGGTAACAGCCTGCAGCCCACTGAGAAGGTTTCAGATGAATTTCTCCTGTTTTTGTCCAAACTGCAGCAGATTGAAGATCCAGTTTTTCACTATTTAATTTTACAGTTTCATTTCAATCTTTTTGTTTTATTAGTTTCCTACTTTATCCAAATAATGTGCATTTATCGCATTTTATTACATTTATTTTCTCAATGTTTCATGTTGTTTTTCTCTTAGTAATTTTTGAACCTTAAACTCTTCCAGTAAATTGAAAATGCAGAGATGGATGTAATCTGCTTTTCATCAGACCCTGAAAACTCGCGGCCTTGTCTGATCAGACGTTTGGATCAAACTACATCTGAAAAAGACTCGAGTTCTGATATTCAGTTATACACCATGATCATTTAAAGTGGAACTCCAATATGACGACATGCCTGGGAATAACATGAACAAAAACATGTAGAGCTGACGTCAGACGGGGAGATGCTCTGACTCGAGACTGAAGCTATAAAAATCAACGAGTTATTGTGTCTCTTCCTGGCATTTACTATAGAAATCCTAGACAGACGGTTTAAAACATGGAACCAGGTTATATCTATTCATATGGAACGGCAAAAAACCCAGAATAAAATGTGAAATATTACGAGGTATGGCTGTACCTGACTAGAGGATATTATCATGCTGCCCAAATAACTTCATACTAAATATAAATACCAAAAATATTGAACAGAGTCCATGGAAGATAATTAGAGCATCACTGGAGATACAGAGGCAACCAAGAATAGACTTAGGAATGTTAAACTGTCTCTGGCTTCTCACTGGGTAAATGGTTATATAATCCAAATTAGAGAAACCGTTATGTCTGATGCAGTGGCCAGTTACAATAAATACTTTATGCAATTTAAACAATGGGTGAAACATAAAATAGACCCAACCAAAAATGGGGTAAAAAGGACCGAGCAGTATCTGCATTAGAAAACAGAGGATGTTAAAACTGAATGGGAATTATGCTAACAGAAGATCTGAGGATCTGGACGACCCAACATCCTCTTCCAGAATCTGGAGAAAACACTGAGAGGAATAGAACCAGATTCTTCATAACACCCAGAATTACCAGTAAATTCAGATCTGGAGTTCAACCATGTTGGAGAGACTGTGGAGCGTCTAATGGGAACCACACATGTTCTGGCTGTGTCCCAGAATGACACAGAGACTGTACCAGTACTGGGCTACACAGTACCTGAGACCGGTCCGGTTTCATATCTTGGTCTTTTGGAAATGCTGGACTTAATGATGATTATTTGTTTAAAATTCTGCTGGTGGCAGCAGAAAGGTGATAACCAGGAAGTGGTGCCAGTCTGAACCTCCTACCACAAAGGAATGGATTCAGACTGAACTCGTTATTTGAGATGGAGATTCTATCAGAGGACACAGGAAGAGCAACGCCAGGACAAAATGGACACATCAGCGTGACGGGACTAATTTTGGATATCATGGTCCCCTGGTGTCTCCTGGTGTGCAGTTTTTGTTTTCGGCTGTTCTGTATTTTCTGTCTCTTGTAGCTACAGCAGGGCGGTGAAGGCCAGGGGTTTCCCACCCTGCCTACCAGGGGCTGTAGCTACAGCAGGGCGGTGAAGGCCAGGGGTTTCCCACCCTGCCTACCAGGGGCTGTAGCTACAGCAGGGCGGTGAAGGCCAGGGGTTTCCCACCCTGCCTACCAGGGGCTGTAGCTACAGCAGGGCGGTGAAGGCCAGGGGTTTCCCACCCTGCCTACCAGGGGCTGTAGCTACAGCAGGGCGGTGAAGGCCAGGGGTTTCCCACCCTGCCTACCAGGGGCTGTAGCTAGATTCGGTTCACTGAGTGTCTTTAACAAATCCGGTTTGGTTCTGTGCTGCCTGGTTTCCAGCTTTGAGTTGTGTTTCTCTGTAAACCTTGAAGTAAATGTTTGACCTTAAACTTGTCCCTCCATCTCCCTCCCCTCTCTTGTCCTGACCAGGACCAGCTGGTGAAGGAGGACAACATTGACGCTGTGGGGAAAAAGCTGCAGGAATACCACAGCCAGTACCTGGAGAAGAGCAAAGAGTACGACCGGCTGTACGAGGAATTCACCAAGACCTCCCAGGTAAACGTCCTGGTTTCCAACCAGCATGGCATCGATTCACGTTGTTCTGCTGCCCCCAACCTCCTCCTCCTGATCTCCTAGGAGATCCAGATGAATCGTACGGCCATCGAGGCCTTCAACGAGACCATCAAGATCTTCGAGGAGCAGTGCCAGACGCAGGAGCGCTGCAGCCAGGACTGCGTGGAGCGCTGCAGCCGCTGCAGCCGCTGCAGCGGCGACAAGGACGTGGAGAGCATCCTGGTCAACTTCGAGAAGCTCAAGTCCCGCCTGGGGGAGATCCACGACAGCAAGGTGCGTTTGGAGCAGGAGCTGAAGACGCACGCCACAGAGAACCGCGAGACGGACAAGAAGATGAACAGCCTGAAGCCCAACCTCATCCAGCTACGCAAGATCCGCGACCAGCACCTGGTGTAAGTAGGCAGGAGGCGCATCGCGGCTTCCTGTCTGGAAAACTGAGCTTGGGGACTGTAGGAGGAAGTCGGCAAAGTTTAGAAACGTAACAAACCAGCACCCTCCTTGGACATTTAAAAGCATTTTGTTGGTGGCAGTGATACCCCACAGTGGGGACAAAATAGAGATTCAGAAAACTAAAATCCTGACAGCCTTCAGGTTCACATGGTTTCTGCTCCACTTCTGACCAGCATTTCCAGCCATGTCCTCTTGCCTCCTTTGGACTCTGGTGAATCACGTGGTATGATGGCCGTTACATTCAATATCATCTCTAATTATTCAAAGATACTCGGTCATATCAACGCAACAGTCCACAAACTTCTGGCAACCAGTTCATGACGTCAGTTTGATTTTGTGCAAAATAACATTGTTACTTATTATTTAAAATATTTTTTCAACTGAACCATTCACATTTAATTCAACTTTTCGCAGTAGGAACAGGATTTGGGTCACTTTCTTTAAAATGCTTGCTAACAGTTAGCCTGATTTTAGCTGATTTGGCTGCAGCAGTCGGTTTTTCAGTGAGTTTCAGCAGAAACGCGGTTCAGTGATATAAATATGAAAACTTTGTTTTTAGACCGGGTCTTCCTCTGTAATCAGACGTTCTTCTTCTCCTCCTCCAGCTGGCTGAGCCATAAGGGAGTCCGGCAGAAACGAATCAACGACTGGCTCGGCATACAGAACCACGCCGCCGACGAGTGAGTGTCCGCCTCGGCTGGAAGCAGCCATGTTTGTGGCGTGGCGTTCTCACTGAGTTTCTGTTGCTGCAGAGGCGGCGAGGAAGAGGAGAGCCTGCCTCACTACGACGAGAAGAGCTGGTTCGTAGGAGACGTGAGCCGGACGCAGGCGGAGGAGCTGCTGGGCGGGAAGCCGGACGGAGCCTTCCTGATCCGGGAGAGCAGCAAGAAGGGCTGCTACGCCTGCTCTGTGGTGTGAGTACGCCACACACCCAGGGCGCCGCGAACCAATCAGGGAGGGTCGGGTCTGGAGCAGAGAGGGAGCTAGCTTACCTAAACTACCGTGGTTACCATAGTGGGGCCAAGGGTCGTATCTGTCTGTTCTTCATCCACCAGATTGGAGCAAAGAGTTTCAGGACATTAGCATTAGCTGCTACATGATTAGCATTGAGATGCTATTTTAGGCTAACATAGCTTTGCTGATAAGCTAACTTCTTTTAGCACAACTTGAACACAACAGTCTTGTCCACTCAGATTGTTTAGAAGCAGCTTCACTGCTGCTGCTAGCGGATGTAGCCGTGCGTCACATTTATGGGCGTACCGGAAACATGCAACACCGGAACCTTCAAATGGAAAATGAAATAAGAACAGTTTTTAATTGCGTTAAAATTTTAGCACTATAACATCTAAACAAAATGAACACGTCGCAGTGGAAGTGGCAGTGTTGCCTAGCAACCTTCTGTCCCAGACTGCAGAGCAGCTGAACATTCAGGCGGGTGATCTGCCTGAGCTTCTTTAGTAGCCAAGGAATCCAAATTATTCAACTTGTTTCGGCCCTAAACCTGAAACGGGACAGGAAAACCAAGGAGCTGCAATGGCCTAGTCAAAGTCCAGACCTTACTAGTGCAGAATCTGAAACAGTTTGTGCCAGATCCTCCAGAACCCGACCAATTTCCTCCTGTGTGTAGTTTGGTAGTTTACCCCCGTGTCGTCCCCGCAGGGCGTCGGGCGCGGTGAAGCACTGCGTCATCTACAGCACGCCGCGCGGCTTCGGCTTCGCCGAGCCGTACTTCCTGTACGGCAGCCTGAAGGAGCTGGTCCTCCACTACCGCCTCACCTCGCTGGTGCAGCACAACGACGCGCTCAACGTGCGCCTCGCCCACCCCGTCCACGCCCCCACGCCCCCCCTCTGCAGGTGAACCCAGGGGGCGGGACTAGATCTATTTCTTCTAGAAGTTCCCGGGCGGCGCTCTACATCTAGACTGCTTGATTTGCACAAGAAGTGAATGTAAAGAGAAAAAACGTTTCAGGTTCAACGCCGACCCGATCGACTCCGTCTGGAAACATTCGGCCTGCCGGGCCGCCATGTTGGGGCGGGGCCTCCAGTCTGGGCTTCAGCAGATCCACAGGAGGCGTCCGTTCTGAAGCCTGATCAGAAACGCCTGCAGCGAAATATTATTCATCTACTCTAAATTAAAACCATTCAGAAAGTTCTTCAGCTTGTTATTCACTCCGGCTCTGGTTCTGGTTCCGGTTCTGGTTCCAGTTCTGGTTCTGGCTCTGGTTCCAGTTCTGGCTCTGGGTCCAGCTCTGGTTCCGGTTCTGGTTCCGGTTCTGGTTCTGGTTCCGGTTCTGGTTCCAGTTCTGGTTCTGGCTCTGGTTCCAGTTCTGGCTCTGGGTCCAACTCTGGTTCCGGTTCTGGTTCCGGTTCTGGTTCTGGTTCCAGTTCTGGCTCTGGTTCTGGTTCCGGCTCTGGTTCCAGTTCTGGCTCTGGTTCCGGCTCTGGTTCTGGTTCCGGTTCTGGTTCCGGTTCTGGTTCTGGTTCCGGTTCCGGCTCTGGGTCCAGCTCTGGTTCTGGTTCCGGCTCTGGTTCTGGTTCTGGTTCCGGTTCTGGTTCTGGTTCCGGTTCCGGCTCTGGGTCCAGCTCTGGTTCTGGTTCCGGTTCTGGTTCCGGTTCTGGTTCTGGTTCCGGTACCGGCTCTGGGTCCAGCTCTGGTTCTGGTTCCGGTTCTGGTTCTGGTTCCGGTTCCGGCTCTGGGTCCAGCTCTGGTTCTGGTTCCGGTTCTGGTTCCGGTTCCGGCTCTGGGTCCAGCTCTGGTTCTGGTTCCGGTTCTGGTTCTGGTTCTGGTTCCGGTTCCGGCTCTGGGTCCAGCTCTGGTTCTGGTTCCGGTTCTGGTTCTGGTTCCGGCTCTGGTTCTGGTTCCGGTTCTGGTTCTGGTTCCAGTTCTGGCTCTGGTTCTGGTTCCAGTTCTGGCTCTGGTTCTGGTTCCGGCTCTGGGTCCAGCTCTGGTTCTGGTTCCGGTTCTGGTTCCGGTTCTGGTTCTGGGTCCAGCTCTGGTTCTGGTTCCGGTTCTGGTTCCGGTTCTGGTTCTGGGTCCAGCTCTGGTTCTGGTTCTGGTTCCGGTTCTGGTTCTGGTTCCGGTTCCGGCTCTGGGTCCAGCTCTGGTTCTGGTTCTGGTTCCGGTTCTGGTTCTGGTTCTGGTTCCGGTTCCGGCTCTGGGTCCAGCTCTGGTTCTGGTTCCGGTTCTGGTTCCGGTTCTGGTTCTGGTTCCGGCTCTGGTTCTGGTTCCGGTTCTGGTTCTGGTTCCAGTTCTGGCTCTGGTTCTGGTTCCAGTTCTGGCTCTGGTTCTGGTTCCGGCTCTGGGTCCAGCTCTGGTTCTGGTTCCAGTTCTGGCTCTGGTTCTGGTTCCAGTTCTGGCTCTGGTTCTGGTTCCGGCTCTGGGTCCAGCTCTGGTTCTGGTTCCAGTTCTGGCTCTGGTTCTGGTTCCAGTTCTGGCTCTGGTTCTGGTTCCGGCTCTGGGTCCAGCTCTGGCTCTGGTTCTGGTTCCGGCTCTGGGTCCAGCTCTGGTTCTGGTTCCGGTTCTGAGCAGCTCTTACAGTCTTAATCCACCTGATTGTGAATTTAATCAGCAGCTGCTGAAACGTTTTGATCCATGAAGGGAAATTTAGATTTAACAAAACAATCAGAACCAAAGACTTTAATAGAGCAGATTGTTGATACAACCAGAAAATGTTTTCATGAGATTTAAAACTTTACAATGAAACGATTTTACCTCGTTTAACAAAATGAGTTTAATTCCTTAAAATATGCAGAACTTTTTATTGTTCCAACTTTTCTTCTTACAGACTATTTGAGTTTAGATGTAAACATCTTTAAAAACAGATTCTGCTCCTCAAGTTATTTCCAGCAGATCGTTTCCGTAGAACTTTACTGACATCTAGTGGTTAAGTTAAAAACTGCAACAAAGAGCAGGACCTTTTCTAAAAGAAACTAATACATTTTGACCATTAAGTGAAATTTTTCTGTTTATGGTTAAAATATTTAATGCATGTTTAAAGTTCCATGAATTAATTAAAACTAATTTAGCATTTTAAACTTTAAATGGGCCGTTTGAGCTGATTGGTCGGCGCCTCCTTCCTGTGGAGCTTCTGATTGGCTGATGACTGGGTCTGCTGGCTCCTCCCCCTTCTGCAGCGAGTCCACAAAAAGCCACAGGGGTGTGTGTGTGTGTGTGTTTGGACCCGTCTGGAGCTGAAAGCCATCCATGTTGAAACTGTTCCCGTTTGGACCCGGCAGGCGGGTCGGAACCGGGTCGGGCCGCCCCACCCTTCAGAACCACAGCAAAGGAGCTGAACTGTGAGCGTTTATTTATTTCATGCTGAGTGAAGCTGACAGAACACCGGACCGGACCGGACCAGGCAGAACTCCAGCAGCACAAAGTACCGACCCGGTTCTGCTGCACCGTTTCCCTCCACTCTGGTTCTCTGAACCCGTTTGAATGTACAGAGACGGGTTCTGATCCGTGTTTACCCTCCACACACTGACTGACCTCTGCAGGTGCTACCGGGTCGGACCGGGTCGGGTCGGGAGGTCACCCCCCTCAGGTGTTTTTGAGCCAGCAGCGGGAAAACGAAGCGAATCAGGGTTTTTTGTTTTTGTGTCCGGTTCTGATCCGGTCAGTTTGTTGTGACCTCTGACCTCTTCACCGTCTCCATGGGAACTACTTGAAGTGCTGAATGTGTTTCTGAGAGTTTATTAAAGTTTTAAGCAGAGTCGTCTGAGTTTCTGGTTTCCCTGGATGGAGCTGCACACGTTTCCCTGTGATGTCTGATCTACAGATATAGATCTATATTTACAGTTTATATGAACAGCTGGAAGCTCGATTTTCACACCTGGAACATTTAAACCAAAGATTTTAGTTTGTCAGAGGATTTATTTGCTTTTACGACTTGGAAAAGATTTTTTGTTGCATCAGGAAGAATCTGTAAAATCCTGGTTTGTTTACATTCCAGATGTAAAGAGCAAAAAAAGCCTTCAGTTTGTGGATCGCAACAGAAATCTGTTTTGTGTCTGGATTTCAGAAAACGGCCAGCGGATCCGTCTGCACAAAACGCAGGAATCCGTTTGGGAAAATCATCCTGCAGAAAAACAAGTTTAAAAGTCCAGAATCTGTTCAACCACTGAGCGCGTTCTCAAGCTTCCATCAAAATTCATGGAAAACGTGCTGATGGAAACTATTTTCACATAAATAAAACCTGAGCCTGTCCATCTAATGTCGGATTCTTTTTAGTTTTTGACGTTTTTTTAAAATTTGCCCTGTATTTCATGCACAGCCTGTAATTTTCAAGTCATTAGCAGCTGAAATATTACGGCGTATTACAGCCAGGTGAACAAAAACGTAATTAAGAGAAAATATGTTGCAAAGTATTACGACTTTATTCATGTGTTATTACATGTTAACTCATTGTGACGTCTTTCAGCTTCACTCTGGGACTTCTGCACATTATTATGACTTTGTGTAATAACTTTATTTATTCTTGTACTATTTTTAAACTTTGTCTTATTTCATGTTTGCCACATGTTACAGCTTTACTCAGTATTTCAGAATAAGACGATGTTACATGATTCATTCTGGTATTTCAAACTTATTTCAAGTTTGTCGCATTACGACGACGTTTTCTTAGTATAATTTCTCATAATATTACAAATTAATTCATTCGATTTATTCAGGCATCGACCTTATTTTTGTATATTTTTAACCTGGTCCTAATACTCCATCAAACGGCTCCAATAAATTCAAAATCATCTATTTAACGATTTTCTGAATATTTGTAAATTCAGTTGAAACTAAGAAACTTTTAGCTGGAACTGAAGGAAATTTTAGTTCAGATCCAGTTTTTACCTGCGGGACTTGCAGTTACAGTTTCTGCCGGATGATTTCCCAACGTTTCTCTCCGGATTGTTCCTCCGTCAGGGAGGCGGGGCTTCGTGCATGAAGCTCCGCCCATCAGGACGACTTTTCCCCTCATGGCGCTAAAAGCAAACAGGAAGTTTGGGCATCAAGCCAAAACAATCAGTTTAACCAAGTTTACTTTTCACCGACTGTTTGGTTGAAGTTTCCACTTTTTGGAAAACTTGACTTTTGTCTGGAACGTCGGCCGTCGGGTCGGATCCGGTCGCCGACGCGTCCCGGCGCTCCACCATCACAGGACTGTTACAGCGGCGTTTCCTCTCAGCAGAACTGCAAAGTTTTATTTGCAGCGACGGTTTGAACGAGTTTGATTCTCACGGAGTCGCGTCGCGTTTTTACCAGCTGCGTTTCGGACGGCGCCGCCCAGAAATGTCACATTTTAAGAGAAAAAACAAGAAAACAGGTTTTTAAAACTACATGACGCCCGTCCCGTTCTTTCCCCTTTTACAGATCCAGCATGCATCTTTGGTACTTGACTGTTGTTTTATGTGTAAAGAAATGTTTAAAAGATGTCTTTGGAAAACAACTGTTATGTGTCTGTTTTTGGTGTTTTCTGATCTGAATTGAATTATGAGCAAATTTAACGGTTAAAAATCTGAACTGTTATCTGTTTTTATTCCTGAACGATTCTCGCCGTTTCCTCCTGTTTCACTTTGGTTCTCGTTTCGGTTGCAGAAGTTGGTTGTAAATTCTGAATTGGTTAAAACTCGGGCAGCAGTGCAGCGCCGCCATCTTGGCTTCTGTTGCAGAATAAAGAAAACATTTTGATGAAAAGCAAACATCTGTGTTGGTGTGTTTTATGCCATCAAGTCCAGGAACTGATGAAAGTTCATTCATAGAAAAATCCTTTAGAAATCCGTCTCAACTAGAAACCTTCAGATTCTGGGCTCCAATCTGCTCAGGAGATTTAATAACAGATCATGTAAGGCCTGTTGGTCTCCTTCATGACACACACACACACACACACACACACACGTGCACTGAAGCAAAGTACGTGGTAAACTGCAGTTTGATAGAAAGTTCCCTGTTTGAGTTGATATTTTGCACCAGAGTTTCGGCTCCATTTTGTGACTCAGCTCTGCTGTTCTGCTGAGTCACCCTGAGGCCCGGCAGCCGGTTCGGCATCAGAACCGCCTGACAGGCAGCCGGGTTTATTTTTACCGAGTCGTTGAGACGAAGCAGGAGGCGGGATGAGTCAGCAGACGCTGATGAAGAGCGGTGACACGACAGCGACCTACAGGAAGCGCCGACGGTTCTGATGGACCCAACATGAGGCGCCGACGGTTCTGATGGACCCAACATGAGGCGCCGACGGTTCTGATGGACCCAACATGAGGCGCCGACGGTTCTGATGGACCCAACATGAGGCGCCGACGGTTCTGATGGACCCAACATGAGGCGCCGACGGTTCTGATGGACCCAACATGAGGCGCCGACGGTTCTGATGGACCCAACATGAGGCGCCGACGGTTCTGATGGACCCAACATGAGGCGCCGACGGTTCTGATGGACCCAACATGAGGCGCCGACGGTTCTGATGGACCCAACATGAGGCGCCGACGGTTCTGATGGACCCAACATGAGGCGCCGACGGTTCTGATGGACCCAACATGAGGCGCCGACGGTTCTGATGGACCCAACATGAGGCGCCGACGGTTCTGATGGACCCAACATGAGGCGCCGACGGTTCTGATGGACCCAACATGAGGCGCCGACGGTTCTGATGGACCCAACATGAGGCGCCGACGGTTCTGATGGACCCAACATGAGGCGCCGACGGTTCTGATGGACCCAACATGAGGCGCCAACGGTTCTGATGGACCCAACTCTGCTCAACATGGACGCCTAACCTGGGTCTGGATGTTTGGAGGATTTCTGTTGGTGACCTCCAGGCGACCTTGAAGTGTAAAGAAGGAAACCTGGAGGTCAGCTTCCTGTCAGACAGGAAGTCCACCGTTCTGACTCGTCATCATGTCGCCTCCGTGCTGAAGGCTCGGACTGAGCGCGCTCAGTGAGCTGCTGCGTCCTGATTGGTCAGAGATGACTGAGGTTGTCGGCTGTTTCAGCCACCTGTCAGGTTTTTTCGTTTCCAGCTACAGGAACATCAGTTTGTGGAGGCTGTTGCCATGACAACGGGCTAAGTTTGTTTCCTTTCTGCTGAGAACAAACTGCAGTTTTTAAAGGATGTTTTCATCAAAACTAAACCAACTTTATGTTGCAAAACCTTCATTTCTTCACCAGTTGCTGACATGGAGGAGCTGTAAACTGTATGAACTCGGAAAAACATCAAACTGCATTTCGCTGCTTTTGACATGACAGTAAAGTTTCATTTCTTCTGTTCAGCTGCAGCTGAAGGCTGCGTTCAAATCCTGGCTGGGAATGGGAATCTACGGTTTCAGGAGCCGGACAGACGCAGCAGGAAGTGCTGACGCAGCCGATGGATCGGAGGAAAAGAAAAACGGAGAGATGTAAAAAACGAGAGAGGACGGCCGCTTTGAACGTTTCACAGCCCAGACCCGATCAGTCCGGCACCAGAACCCATCAGAACCGAGAGAGAGCTGAGCGCCTCGTCATGGCCGCTTTACGCCGGTCCCTGAACGCCTCGTTTCTGATCTTCTTGCTGGTTATAAATATTTATTCATAGTAAAACGTTTCCAGCTACTGCTTGGGTTTTTCATCAGTTTAGTTTTATTTTGTTGTGATGTTTTGGTGCATTTTAATTAAATCTTAGTTTTTATTAGTTATTAGTTAAATATCATTTAGTTTTACTTATAGTACTAGTTATAGTTTTTTTATACTTTGGTTAATTTTTTATGTGCAGAATTTAAATAGGTTAAAATGTGATTATGTAAACATCGGTTAACTGTGAACAGAAGAAAATATCAAAACATGTTTTCAGTTATTGTTGAACAACCAGTTTTAGCAAAACTTTTGCTGGCGCCACTTTGTGGACTAGCGTAGCTTAGCGCAGTGTTTCTCCACCTGGTCCTCAGCCCCCCCGCTCTGCATGTTCTAGATGAGCCTCTGTTCCAGAACAGCTGATCCAAATGACTGCAGGACCATCAGGAGCTGCAGATCCTGTTAATCACCCAGAGACACAATCCAGGTGGCAGAAGGGAAACACCTGAAACATGGAGGAGGTCTGAGGAGCAGGATGGAGAAACACTGGCTTATCGTAGCATATCAGAGGCTAGCATAGCATAGCTTAGCATATTGTAGGTTAGCATAACATAGCATATTGCAGGCTAGCATAGCTTAGTGTATGGTAGCATATTGTAGATTAGCGTAGCTTAGCGTATCGTAGCACATCAGATGTTAGCATAGCTTATTGTATTGTAGCATATCAGAGGTTAGCGTAGCTTATCGTTTCATAGCATATCATAGGCTAGCATAGCTTAGTGTATTGTAGCATATCAGAGGTTAGCATAGCTTAGTGTATTGTAGCATATCAGAGGTTAGCATAGCTTAGTGTATTGTAGCATATCAGAGGTTAGCATAGCTTAGTGTATTGTAGCATATCAGAGGCTAGCATAGCTTAGCTTATCGTAGCATATTGTTGCTGTTAGGATTATGCAGTGCTGTAATTTGCTGACGTGAACTACTTGAGGGGAAAAATTTATTTCACGTCAGTTTGAAAGGTTAAATTCATAAACATGAAAACCAACAATATGTCTATAATAGTTTGTCTTAGTTTATAAATGCACAATACTGTTAATTTATTTCAGTTAATGGAAATGTTTTCTCAGTTTGAAACAACAGCTGTAAAGCACGGTGGAGGACGCATGATGATGTGGGTTGGTTTGAACAACAACCAGATGATTATTAAACCGATCGTCGATTCTGATCCTCCTGCCAGTTAAACGAGTTTTTTCTCTTCATGTTTTCTGAAATTATTCCTCTGGTTGAAAACAAATGAAGCAACAACTGCTCTGGATGTTTCCATGGAAACGGTTACCTGTCGATGTGGGCCTTGCTAACGAGCCGCGGTTTGAAACCTTTATCCAACGTCCTGATCAGTTAGCAGATCAACATGGATTTTAGCTGAATATTTGACCAGAAGAAACGGGAGCAGAGCGATGAAAACAGAATCTCAGCTGGACTTTCTGGTTCCAGACGATTATTTTAGCTCCATGTTTTCCATTCAGACATTTTTTCATTTCTCTGAGTTTAACTAAAGTTCACCTCCTCGCCTCTAAACTTTCCAGTTTGGCCCAAAGCAGAAGCTGCAAATGAGCTGCAGTTCAAATTCAGGTCAGCGATGGAAAAAAACCCATGGAGACGAGTTTTCATGTCAATCTTAATCTTTCTGCAGCTGCCAGCCTCTAAATATTTTATTCTGTTTCCATCAGAGCTTTAGAGCGGCTCCACTGGGAGGCGCCGGCGCCCTGATTACAGCTCGGGGGGCCCAGGGGGCCCGGGGCCCCCGGGCGGCTGGACGCCCCGACGCCTCACACGCTTCCTGCAGCCGCGGCGTTTCCCAAACATCCAACACTAAACTCAGCCGAGTTGGTCAATAAAACATTAATATCCATAAACAGTAGAAATAATCTCCCAGTTAAACGTTTTATTAACATCAAGGAATTATTGAATTACAACTTCGACATCTTGCTGAAAAATGTAACATCGTTTTTGATATTTGCATGAAATACTAAAAAAAAATACTCAGTAAGATTTTGTTTTGCAGTGTATAAAGTCTGTAAATCTGTTTTAGTTTTTTATTTTAGGATTTGAGATGTTGACAGTTTACATAAAGCTCAGATTAAATAATCACCAAATTATCTCAAGACCAACTTTACCGTAATGGTTTATGGTTCAATTTTTAAAGTACATAAATTATTTTCTAACATTTTTCTCCAATCAGAAAAATAAATTAAAATATATAAATATGTTATTGATCTCATATGGCTATTAATGCAATAACCTATCAGCTGAAACTGTTTTTAATAAAAAACCTAACTGCCCAAAAGGGAAACGGATCATTCAGAGCAAAGCTCCTCCTTCCACATAACCGTTAATACAAATTTTATTTTGAAAAATTTACACACGTCAGACACTGTAACCTAAATATGACATGAATGGACATAGAAATATGATTATCTAGAGAAAACTTAGACTGGTTTGAATAAAATACATTTAAAGACAATTAACCTGATTAAAACATTTCATTGAATCACTAATAATTAAAATATTTGGTTATTTTTTCTTTTCAGTTTTATGTGAATTGATTTATTTTTCATTAAATATTTAATTCTTGTGGGATTTATTTTGAAGTTCCTTCTTAACTGAATCATTTCTTTTCAGTTCATCCATTCATTCATTCATTCATTCATTCATCTCCATGTAGCTTTAATATGAGCTGGAAGAAAAAATGATTTATTTATTTCTACTTGAAATGAAAAATGTGTGAAACTTAAGTTCAGTTTCCTAACGAGGCGATAAAACGACTCCGACCCGAAACCAGACGGCCGTCCTTCTGACGTGTCTGCATGTTGTAAATGTTTTTATCAGTTTTAACGTTTTTATTCGTTTTAAACGTTTTTACTCGTTTTAAACGTTTTTACTCGTTTTAAACGTTTTTATTGGTTTTAAACGTTTTTACTCGTTTTAAACGTTTTTATTGGTTTTAAACGTTTTTACTCGTTTTAAACGTTTTTACTCGTTTTAAACGTTTTTATTGGTTTTAAACGTTTTTACTCGTTTTAAACGTTTTTATTGGTTTTAAACGTTTTTATTCGATTTAAACGTTTTTACTCGTTTTAAAGGTTTTTATTCGTTTTAAACGTTTTTATTGGTTTTAAACGTTTTTTTTGGTTTTAACGTTTTTATTCGTTTTAAACGTTTTTACTCGTTTTAAACGTTTTTATTGGTTTTAAACGTTTTTATTCGATTTAAACGTTTTTACTCGTTTTAAAGGTTTTTATTCGTTTTAAACGTTTTTATTTGTTTTAAACGTTTTTACTCGTTTTAAACGTTTTTATTGGTTTTAAACGTTTTTTTTTGTTTTAACGTTTTTATTCGTTTTAAACGTTTTTATTCGATTTAAACGTTTTTATTGGTTTTAACGATTTTATTGGTTTTAAACGTTTTTATTCGATTTAAACGTTTTTATTCGTTTTAAACGTTTTTACTCGTTTTTATTGGTTTTAAACGTTTTTATTCGTTTTAAACGTTTTTACTCGTTTTAAATGTTTTTATTGGTTTTAAACGTTTTTATTGGTTTTAACGTTTTTATTCGATTTAAACGTTTTTATTGGTTTTAACGATTTTATTGGTTTTAAACGTTTTTATTCGATTTAAACGTTTTTATTCGTTTTAAACGTTTTTACTCGTTTTAAACGTTTTTATTGGTTTTAACGTTTTTATTCGTTTTAAACGTTTTTACTCGTTTTAAAGGTTTTTATTGGTTTTAACGTTTTTATGCGTTTTAAACGTTTTTATTCGTTTTAAACGTTTTTACTCGTTTTAAACGTTTTTATTGGTTTTAAACCTTTTTTATTCGTTTTAAACGTTTTTACTCGTTTCAAAGGTTTTTATTGGTTTTAAACGTTTTTACTCGTTTTAAACGTTTTTATTGGTTTTAAAGGTTTTTATTCGTTTTAAACGTTTTTATTGGTTTTAAACCTTTTTTATTCGTTTTAAACGTTTTTATTGGTTGTAACGTTTTTATCGGTTTTAACGTTTTTACTCGTTTTAAAGGTTTTTATTGGTTTTAACGTTTTTACTCGTTTTAAACGTTTTTATTGGTTGTAACGTTTTTATTGGTTTTAAACCTTTTTATTCGTTTTAAACGTTTTTACTCGTTTTAAAGGTTTTTATTGGTTTTAAACGTTTTTATTCGTTTTAAACGTTTTTATTCGTTTTAAACGTTTTTATTGGTTTTAAACCTTTTTTATTCGTTTTAAACGTTTTTACTCGTTTCAAAGGTTTTTATTGGTTTTAAACGTTTTTACTCGTTTTAAACGTTTTTATTGGTTTTAAAGGTTTTTATTGGTTTTAAACGTTTTTATTCGTTTTAAACGTTTTTATTCGTTTTAAACGTTTTTATTGGTTTTAAACCTTTTTTATTCGTTTTAAACGTTTTTACTCGTTTCAAAGGTTTTTATTGGTTTTAAACGTTTTTACTCGTTTTAAACGTTTTTATTGGTTTTAAAGGTTTTTATTGGTTTTAAACGTTTTTACTCGTTTTAAAAGTTTTTATTGGTTTTAAACGTTTTTATTGGTTTTAAACCTTTTTTATTCGTTTTAAACGTTTTTACTCGTTTTAAAGGTTTTTATTGGTTTTAACGTTTTTATGCGTTTTATACGTTTTTATTCGTTTTAAACGTTTTTATTGGTTGTAACGTTTTTATCGGTTTTAACGTTTTTACTCGTTTTAAAGGTTTTTATTGGTTTTAACGTTTTTACTCGTTTTAAACGTTTTTATTGGTTGTAACGTTTTTATGCGTTTTAAACGTTTTTATTCGTTTTAAACGTTTTTATTGGTTGTAACGTTTTTATCGGTTTTAACGTTTTTATTCGTTTTAAACGTTTTTACTCGTTTTAAAGGTTTTTATTGGTTTTAACGTTTTTACTCGTTTTAAACGTTTTTATTGGTTGTAACGTTTTTATCGGTTTTAACGTTTTTATTCGTTTTAAACGTTTTTATTCGTTTTAAACGTTTTTACTCGTTTTAAACGTTTTTATTGGTTTTAAACCTTTTTTATTTGTTTTAAACGTTTTTACTGGTTTTAAAGGTTTTTATTGGTTTTAAACGTTTTTACTCGTTTTAAACGTTTTTATTGGTTTTAAAGGTTTTTATTGGTTTTAACGTTTTTATGCGTTTTAAACGTTTTTATTCGTTTTAAACGTTTTTACTCGTTTTAAAGGTTTTTATTGGTTTTAACGTTTTTATCGGTTTTAACGTTTTTATTCGTTTTAAACGTTTTTACTCGTTTTAAAGGTTTTTATTGGTTTTAACGTTTTTATCGGTTTTGACGTTTTTATTCGTTTTAAACGTTTTTACTCGTTTTAAAGGTTTTTATTGGTTTTAACGTTTTTACTCGTTTTAAACGTTTTTATTGGTTGTAACGTTTTTATCGGTTTTAACGTTTTTATTCGTTTTAAACGTTTTTATTCATTTTAAACGTTTTTACTCGTTTTAAACGTTTTTATTGGTTTTAAACCTTTTTTATTTGTTTTAAACGTTTTTACTCGTTTTAAACGTTTTTATTGGTTTTAAACCTTTTTTATTGGTTTTAAACGTTTTTACTCGTTTCAAAGGTTTTTATTGGTTTTAAACGTTTTTACTCGTTTTAAAGGTTTTTATTGGTTTTAAACGTTTTTATTGGTTTTAAACGTTTTTATTGGTTTTAAACGTTTTTATTGGTTTTAACGATTTTATTCGTTTTAAACGTTTTTACTCGTTTTAAACGATTTTATTCGTTTTAAATGTTTTTATTGGTTTTAAACGTTTCTGCGTGTTTTTATTTGCTGCTGTTTTTCTTTAGATGTTTCATTTCTTCCTGTTTTCTCCAGGCTCTGCTCCCTCCTGGATTCTTCCTGCTGTAATATTTAACTTTCCTGCAGCGACTCTCTCACTCCTGCTCTCCGTCTGTGGATCTGATTTCTGCTCTGCAGAGCGACCCGGTTCGACCCGGTTCCTCCGTCCGCCATGTTCGCTTTCATCGTCATGTTAACCAACAAAAGAGCTTCAAAGCCTCCAAACAACCAGCTGATCGTTAGCGCCTTTTCGTCTCGGGTATTTTTGACGAACGTAGGAGTCAAACTCCGGTCATCGGCTCAGCAGCAGGTGGGGGAGGGGCAGCAGAGCAGAGCAAATCCGATCTGCTGCGTTTCATTTCATCTCAGAGAAACTGACACCAGCGGGAGAAACAGAAACATGTTGGTGTGATGGAGGAGGGTTCATCTGGAGGCCACCGAGATAACGAGACGAGGGAGAGGAGGGAGAGGAGGGAGAGGAAGATGTACTGTTCTAATTTTATAAGTCATGTTTTCAACTAACTATAAGCAGAAAATTATAACAGGAATAAAAGGTGGAAAACGCCAGTCTGGGTAATAAATCTGTATATTAAAATAAACGGACTTTTCAGTATTGTTTCACTTTCTCAGTTATGTATGACTATGAATATTATTTCAGCTGTGCAGAGTAACTGGGGAAACGTCTGAGCTGAAGGAGAAGTGGGCCAGAACTCAGCCCTGTGGTTCGCCAGGCTCTCCAGGACTGAAAGTAAATGTTTTCATTTTCACACTAATTATTTTAGCAAAATATGTAATTTCAGCTGCAACATATTAGATTTCAGAAACTTCTGATGGTCAATGAAAATAAATGTCTTTATCACATTTTTAGTATAATCTTGTTCCTCCCAGCCAGTAAGCTGCAGAGTAGAAAAATGCAAATAGTAATAATGATAAATGTTTCTGTTGGAATCTATTTAGCTGTTAGATTATACAGTTTAAAGCCTGAGGATTTATTTTATTTCAAATGTTACTCTTCCTCCAGTCACATCCGATGCAGTCGCTCTGAAACACGGAGATGCAGAAAACATGGAGTTCTGTCTGTAGACCAGATGAACCAACATGCAGCTCGGTCCTCACAGCTGTTTGGAGGCTCCGGGCTGACCGGAAACCTGCAGCCGGGCTGACCGGAAACCTGCAGCCGGGCTGACCGGAAACAAACGCTGATGCAGTAAAAATGCAGAACATGAAGCCGTTTCAGCCTGCAGGCTGTTTAAGTTACACAGTAAAAACTAACAGCAATATTTATAAATATCACAGCTCACCAATTAATATTTATTTTTTGAGCTAATATATAGGTTGGTCTTAATTTTTAAAGCTACCCAACAAAATATTTAACTTGCTAACTATTTAAATATTTACTAAGCAAGCTAAATTTGCATTTTTTTCACGCTGACCTAGCTGAATGTTTATCTAGAGATAAATTAGTAAGTTACATATTTAGTTAGCATGTTAGCCTTCAGCAAGCTAAGTTGTCAAAATAAACCTTTATTTCCCAAATTAAAAACTTACCTTGCTAAAAACATATACTTAGCTAGCAAGCTAAATATTTAGCTAGCCTGTTCTAAATAAATTTAAATATTTAGTTAGCAGGTTAAATTAGCAAAGTAGTGTTGAGATTAGTAAATTAGTTAAATCATTATGATTACTATTATGTGTTGAGATGCTTTACCAAGGCCGAGAAAGAGTCACACGCTGTTAGACAAAGGGCCCATAGTAAAGAGTTACATTTTTGATTCTGTTAGACACCAAGGTCCATTTCTCAGAGAAACAGAAACTTATCAGGCCACAGAGTCATGGTGTGATTTCAGGGAGTGTCTTCAGTTCATATAATCAGCTGCCCTCCTCTTTCTCCTCAGACGCTGCACAGACTTTTTTAGAAACTCTTCTCGGATGTAATGGTAAAGCGTCTCCTTTCAGCGCTGAAAGTTAATAAAATAAGTAAAGTCTGAATGCTTTTGTTGGCTGATTTTATGCTCCGTGTGTCAATACAAATTATGATTCATCGATTGAGACTCTCGTTCTCAACAGTTGGTAGCAGAGGATGGTTTTGTGTTGACACATGAGCAGAGATTGGACTGGCCGTTTAGGCGCAGACTTTCCGGAACAGTACTCTGGTGTAGGGCCCACATGAAAGGTAAGGACACTTGTTCCTTAATATACACCATTGTACTGTTTCTCAGGTCTGTATAAATTTCAGTTCATATTGCTTTTCCCAGGTTTGTCTAAATTTCATATTGCTTTTACATTTCTGTTCAAATTGTGTTCCACTGGCCTGTCTACATGTTTAACTGTTCATAGGAGTATAGACAAGACAAAGTAAATTTAGGTTTAAAGAAAAAGTAGCTTTTAGGTTTAAAGGTCGATTGGCTCTGTAGTGAGAACTGGTCGTCTCCGACCTCCCCCGGACGCGGAGAAGGGAAAGACTAGGTTTTGTCGGTTTTATCCTTGGGGAGTGCTGCCCTCTAAAAAGAACGCGTTAGCCAATCTGTGACTTGCTCAAGAAACACAAAAGAGTTGAGAGGGGTCCACCATAGGAAAAAAGATAAGAGAATAAGATGAAGGTTGATCGCGATCTGATCCTCTGTAGAGTAATAAGTGTTAAAAGAGGACAAAAATAGGAGCTGAAAAGCGTGGATCCATTTCTGTGTGTCTGTCAGCTGTGTGTGTGTCCGTCAGCTGTGTGTGTGTCCGTCAGCTGTGTGTGTGTCCGTCAGCTGTGTGTGTGTCCGTCAGCTGTGTGTGTGTCCGTCAGCTGTGTGTGTGTCCGTCAGCTGTGTGTGTAAGCTTCTGCCGCTGAGCAGACGTTATGTGTTTAAATGTACTATTTTATGTTTATTGCAATGTGTTTTAAAACCACGGTCAACATTGGGAAATTATAATCTGTGGGAGGTTTTTGATTTTCTGCTGTGTTTGATTTCCTCGCCGCCGTGCGAGCAAAACTGCTAAAAAAAAAAAAAAAGAGAGAGAGGAAGAAGAGGTGATTTTTAAAACTGTAAGAAAAGAGAGAAGAGGTGATTTTTGAGCCTAAATTTTAGCCTAAACAGATGGAGGGTGAATTTGAAAAGGAAAAATATGATCCAAAGTGGGGCATCGGGCCATGGATTGCGCTCGGTGAGCAAATAGAAGCATTAATAACCTATTTGTCAAAGCATGATGAATATGAAAATAAGGGAGAAAGAGAAAAACTAAAAAAAAAAGGGGGGGCTAGAATACCTGGTGCAGAAAGGAGGCGACCTGTTAAACAGCCTTTGGGGAAATATTGGCTGGACGGAATAAATGTCACTAAGGGAAACTTATTGAAACTAAACTAATCCTGCACAATTCACTATATTCACATGTGGTAAAATTAACTGTATGAAGGATGAACGAAATTACATAACAGGTAAAATTGTAAACACAATAAAGTGACATCTAATGTGTTGAAATTCTAGAAATTTTTGCTTAGCTGTTGATGGGTTAAAATTTGAACTTGATGAAACTTTAAAAATGAGGTTTATACCAGACTTGAACTTTATCATGGACTAATCAATATTTGTCTCTCATTATCTTATCAAAAACAGGATTTATTTTTATGTGAAACTTGGTCACCTTAAAATGTCTAAAGAGGGAACAGGATTGGTAAATGAATATGAATATTTGTATGAATTAAAAGGTGATTATGAAACAGCTCCAGATTCAATTAAGGTTCATTACAAAATATTCTTGTCTCAAAGACAATTTATGATTCTAAATCCAGATAATTCGGTTACCTTACTTCAAAATGGGAAATAATATGTTGGAAAAGGAGTAATCACATTTCAGCTTTGGTTTAAGACCAGACAGCATTTATTACAAGACTGCTTCATTTGGTTTGACATGTCTTGTTTTCTTTTCATTTCTATTAATATTATTGTTTTTATTTTTTCTAACAACTAACTAATTTACTAACTTAACTAACTGCTAATTTCGAAACACATGCGTGTCTTGGTAGAAAGGCACAAATTGGACATGATGAAACATTTAAAGTGGATATGATAATAATTGATTATGTAAAAACAAACTGATTGGATAACAAATGGCTCACAACATTTGTGTGCCTTAAATTTTGATTGAATTGATACATGAATCCAAGTCCAACAAAACATTTGATTTGAAACGCAAAGACATCTTACAGTACTGCATAATCTTTGTCTACATCTTTTGCTCCTCTGCCTAAATTGATCAAATTTTCTTGTCAATCCAAAATAAACGTTGACACTGCTTTTTAGGAAAGCAATCCAAATTCTGATCTGAACTCTTTAAAATAATAAAACTTTTGGCCTTTGCAGTTCAGTTTCAGTTGGACATTTTAGACATATGTAAAAAAAAGAGAATCTGAACAATATTTTGTTTGTTTTCTATTTACATAAGAAAACAAAAGGGGGAAATGATAAATTATAAACATAAAACATTTCTGATAAATCTTTACATTTAGAACATCTCATAGTTTACTTTCAATTCTAGACAGAAGATTTGGAAAACTTGTGACACCCTGGAATATTTTAGTTTTGGAGAAAGTAACATGCAAAATTGCTTTCAAATTTTTAAATTATATCAACAGGGGTGGAGAAGAAATAGACTCTAATTCCTAGTCGGTTTATAGATATGGTTAATTATGAATTTATTCATTTGACATTATTTAATGAGCTCTTACAGGGCCTTCCTGCATGACTGAAATACAGAGTCGTATAGAAGCTCTTACTAAATTGAAATCGGTAATTTAAAATTGAACAGCTTCAATCAGTATCTATGCCATGTTTATTTAAATATTCATGAATTTCCTGCATCACCTCTAATTTTAATTTTATAAAGTTACAGTTGGATGTAATTGTTGTCAGTAAGAAAACTTTGGTTAAAAGTACTATAAACTTTTACGGAGCCCCTGAGGGGACACGGGCAAAAATTCAGATAAAATGTGAACAACTTTTAAATTCTAAAAAGAAAACCATACATAAATACAACACTCAGCTGTTTTGAAAAATATCAGGATAATGGTAACATTTTCATTAAGCGTGGCATTATCACAAGGATGCTTTTGTGTAAAACTGGACACTATTGAATTAATTATTTTACATTGCATTTGAATAACCAATTTATGAAAAGTGTATGTAGCTGAAATACTAAATTTTGTTTAAATTTTTAATAATTTTTTAGTCTAAATTTTGATAGGAGTTGATTCCATAATCGGTTAATTCTGAAACATCTGAGGGTGAATCATCTTAACACATTTCTCTCTCTCTTTGGAGCTCAGAGCCTGAGGCAGTGGCCCTTATCTGAGCAGCTCCAGTGACCCTGAGCCTGGCTGAAACAAAAAAAGGAAACAAAGAGCCAACTCTTCATCTACGTCACAAGCTAAAGAAAAGACATTTAATTTATAATTATGTGAGCAAAAGGTGGCATACACTTTTATTTTCTTAATTTACTTTGTGTTTTACTCTAGCAGTTCTGCTTCCTGTGGTCTGACGGACTGTAGGGACCGGGTTTTTGTAGGGGCCTCCGCTGTTCTTAGCCACGCTGACTTGGACATTTGCACTTTCTACACATGAATTGCACCATCTTCTGCTGGACTGCTGTCTGAGAGCAAAGACCTGCTGGACGATTCTTACACCTTCTACTGAGGTCAGTGAGGTTGGACTGATTTTTCCTGTTGTCACCTGAAGGCGGATTGCAGCTTACAGGATCTCAGATTGGATGTCTGACTGTGATCTCTGAGGAAACACCTGGCTAAAGGCCGAGACCCAGGCGTGGTTTCTGAGGGTCTCCTATGGCAGAAAAGACCAGCAGCTTCTGCCCAACGTGAGACGGAGGTTTGAAAACAATGATTCATCTGCTGTATCTCTCCCTTCCCACACAAGGGGGGCCACATACTTTGTCCAGATTGTTCTGCACAGCGGGACTGAATGCTGCCCTGGACAGATTCTGATGGGGCAAATGGAACATCACATGTAAAGTCGGACTGAGACTCGGAGGCGGTCCTGTCTGTTGTCATGGTTGGTCCTGGGATTTCCCTCAGTCTACAGGTTGGAGACAAAATGGCTGCCAACAAAACTTTGTAGCTCTTAATAGTTTTTCTAGAATTTTTGAATTATGTGATGCCACTTTTTCTCACCTTTAGTTTCTTTACAGCAAATTCATTATCTACTGCCTTTGCACTCTGACCTCTGCTCTTTGACCCCAGGATAAGTTTAACGGTGCAGCAGGGTGTTAGAACTCTCTGCAGTTTACAGAAATATTGTTTGCCTGAATGATTATAACTCTGATTGTCCAACATCTGGCTAATGTGTTTCTCTCCTCCAGCAGGACAATGATTGAAACAGGATAAAAGTCGGTAAAATTGTTAATTTCCTGATTTACAAAAGCACAACCAACCACACTTCAAATACAAAAGAGGATGGTCTCAGTTCTAGTTGGCTAAAATTACAGTGGCTACAAATATAAGGACTATTATTTCAAGTTATGACTTAAATTTATTTGGAATCCATTTCAAATCTTAGGAAAATCTACTCTTTGGAAAATTACTCAGCCAAATTATGGGTTTACTGCACATTTTTTCGATCAACTATTAAATTCTTTCACTGAGGTGTAAACACCCTGGTTAAATTACATCCAACTGTTACAGTTAGCAGTGAAAGCCAATTTGGGCTAAATGATTTTCGTGGGTTTCTTAGGAGTTTCTGTACCGAAACACTAAACAGTGTCTGATACAGAAACAGGGGGAGATGCATGGAATTACTCTGTTCAAGCTAATTCTGAGTTAATCTAAGAAATTGAGAAATCAGTTATAAAAGAGGTTAAATCAAAATTCACAAATGTTTTAATTACTCGAATGGGTTTCTAAACTGATACTGAATATTCTGAATTGAATACATGAAAATTAACAATGATGTCAAGATTTTAAATTGTTTGATTGCTGCTTCTCTCTTGCTATAATTCAAAATTATTTGTTTAACCAAGTCATGCAGAAAGGTCTAACCTGAACATCATATCATTTTATAAATCTAGTTGTATCAAACTTCTCCCCAAAACTGCCAAAAACATTGATAAATATGATCAACGCTACAAATTCAGTTAAACAAATATTCTATAGAAAGGTTTCAAGAGAACAAATTATTCAAATTATAACAAATTATTCATCTCGGAGGGAAACCCGCAGCTCAACGGGCTTGGACTAGACCACTGTGGCCATCAGGGTGAAACATTATTCCTGCATTCAGGAGCATCTCCAGGTTTCAGTTCATACTAACATTACTCACAGCCCTGGAACATTTTAGGCTCTTAATTTAATTCTTTAATTAAATGTTGTAGCTGAAATAATTTCATGTGGAGTCGCTGTAAGCATCTCCAGTAGCAGTCAGCCTACCAGCGTTTCTGAGGGAGCCTCTGACTGAAGACTGCTGCTGTATGTCAGTTTCATCACATGCCAAGTTACATGTCTGATATATGACATCATCACTGCTAACCCACCTCCTTTGCTTTTGCCACTCTTAATCGTTTGGTTAGAGATGTTGGAGTAGGGGATCTGATCCTGCAGCCATTTTCCATTAAACACCATCATAAACCTAAAGCTCTGTTGTGAGTTTGAAGTTCATCCATTTTGTTTGCCAAAGATCTTCTATTGGCCGTCATGATGGAAGGAAGAGTCGGTTTGAACTTCCTCCTTTTTCACTCCTCTGGGTTTGGGGTCGTAGTTCAAGCTTCTGGGATGCTAACAGCTACTGTCAGTGTAAAAGCAACACCTTGTTACCATGGTTACGTACAGCAACAACTGAAGAACCATAAACGTCATCAGACGTCGGCTGAGAGACGAAGGAGGAGCCGCCATGTTGATAAAAAAAACTTTATTACTGCAAGGTTCGGCGGACAACAACATGCTTTTCACCACGTTGGAAAATAAAAACGTATTGCACTGGTTTCACTCCTACGGGTCAGAACCGCCGCGGCTCTCAGGCCCGGTCGGTACCAGCCCAAGTTAAGGTTCCGGTTCTGGAGACGGGTTCTTCTCATTCCCAGAACCTCAGCGGATCAGATCATCGGCTCCTCCACGCTCTGGGACCAGAACCAGATCCGGAACTGGGACCAGAACCAGACCCAGAACTGGGACCAGAACCAGAACCAGACCCAAAACTGGGACCAGAATCAGATCCAGAACTGGGACCAGAATCAGATCCAGACCCGGCTGCAGAGGTGAAAACACTCAAACTGGTTCCATTTCCTGCTTTCCTCTGTAATAAAACTTGATCCGGACAGGAAGGTCCGACCCGACCCGACCCGGTGATTCTGGAGGAAACAAAAGAAATAAAATCCTGTTTGAGTGAAAAACAGAATAAAATCTGTTTTATTTTTTCTCTGCAGGTTTGATTAATTTTTTATTAAAGTTTTTATTCTGATATCTGATCAGAATGAAAGTTCTGGAGGGGAAGGCGAGGTTCTCTGCAGCTGATTGGGTCAGACGGCACCGTTTAGCGTCTGGACTCTGGAACCGGATCTCAGGTTCGGTTCCGTCTCTGAGCAGAAACTTCCACACAGAGAGGCAAACGTGACAAAGAAAATAAAAACAGGTCCAGTGTCGTCCCGTTTCCTGCAGCCTGTCAGAACCGGCTCCGTTCAACAACCGGGTCTGGAGCAGAACCGGCCCACAGGGGTCGCCATGGCGCCAAACGGGCCGTAAAGAACCCGCTGGAAGAGATGAAGGACATGTAAACATCGGACTGCCGGGTCGGAACGCGAGGAAAAGCAGAGCGACTCGGAACCGGCTCTGGTCCGAACAGAACTCGACACGTTGACCCTAAAACACACACAGGGTAAAAACTGCTTAAATACACACACACACAGGAAGTGACTTCACAGGACTGGAGGCAGCAACACAGCGAGTTGGTCCAAAGGAAACCGCGGCGGGGCTGGAGACCAAACGCACGGCGGTGTGGAGGTCCGGCCTGCAGGGGGCGCTCTGGGTTCTGAGAGTCCAGAACAGGGCGACTGACTGGACCACATCAGAACCAGAGGGACGTTAGCATCAAAAGCTCCCAGAACCGAAGGTAACAGTGGATTTTCCCCAGCAGGTGGCGCCGCGGCGAGTCGGATCTCCTCATCCTGCTGGGTTTTGTTGCTTCAAGCATTTCTGAATTTTAACAAACGATTAGCGAAAACTTCAGTTAGCATAGCATGTTAGCATGCTAGCAGGTGACAGTTTGTCGAGCAGCTTCCTGGTGATCGGGTCTGAGAACTTCCTGTTTGCTCAGCTTGGATCCAAACGAACACCTCCACCAGAACCAGGAAGTCATTTTATTGCTTATTTACCAGAGCTGCCCCCTGGTGGCCATAGGAGGTTCTGCATGTTTAGTCTGACTTTTCTATTTCAGCATTTTAAACTTTTATTAATATTTATTGGGACATAAAAACATTTTTTATTTACTGGGAGCTTTTGAGGAAATGGCTGCAGTAGCTCAGACTCACCAGCAGGGGGCCTCACAACGTTTAAACGTTTCTGACCCGTCGGGTCGACGTCCGGCCTGCAGGTGGCGCCGGTCCAAGCTTTTTATCGTAACTTCGGGTCGGTTCTGTTTGGAACAGAACCTTTAAATGACGGATCGGGTCGGGTCGGGGTTCTGTTCCGGTTAGGCCGCAGTGAAACAGCGTCAGGTCCGGATGGTTCTGGGTCACAGAACCGACTCCAGAACCAGGCCGTCGTTAGGTCCACAGCCCCGAATCCGGGTCGTTTTGGCTGAAGCGGGAATCGGAACACTGAAGTAACAGAAAGCAGTCAGAACCGGGCCGGATGGATCTACCGGGTCAGAACAGTTCTGCAGCTCCGGTTCTGCTGCTACGTCTTCCTGCCGGAGGCCGGGGCGGCAGGCGGGTCGGCTGAGGCGTGGGCCGGTTCCGGTCCGGCCCGGTCGGACTGGGTCGAGGTTCTGGAGGCGGCCCTGCCGGGTGGCGCGGTTCTGACCGGACCCAGGACGCTCTTCGCTACGGTGGCGATCTGAGACACGACCCGGTCCATTCCGGACTCGGTAGGAGGAGCCGGGACGGTCGCGGCGGCGGCGCAGAGCCGGCGGTTGTCGGCTTCTTTCTGCTCTTTGGGAACGCCGGGGGAGGCGCCTGCAGGGGGCGCCGTGGGCTTCGGGCCCTGGGCGTCGGCCTGGGGGGGCGGCTTGCTGACGGACATGAAGGCGCTGCCGGGGGTGGAGAAGCTGGAGGGAACCGGGCCGGGCCCAGCGAGTCCGCTCGGTTCCGGAGCGTTCCTGTCCGGTTTTCCCGTGGCGGCGCTCTGAGCCGGCCGGTCCGCCATCGCCTTGGCGACCGGCGGCACGTGGCCCAGGTGGCAGAGGGAGGGCAGCGTGCCGGCCGGGCCCGTCCGGACAGAGGTGGGCCTCAGCAGCGGCGGTGGCGTGAAGACGGCGGCGCGGCGGCCATCTTGGCTGTCCTCGGAGCCGTCGTCCGTCTCGTCCTCAGAGGAGTCGACCTCGTGGATGGCGTCCTGCTTCTGCAGCGACTCCCGCCGCTCGGCGCGGTCCTGCCGGATGGCCGACAGCTTGTCCTTCAGCTTGCTCTTCCCAGAGGTCAGGCCCAGCGACCCGGTCGCCATGCCGACGGCGCCCTCGCCCTCCTGGCGGCCGAGCTTCCTGGAGGCGGAGGCGTGTTTGTGGAGGCTGCCGTGCTCGACGCCGCGCCCGGCGGGCGCCAGCATCGGTTCGCCGCCCGACTCCTGCTGGCCAGAAAGTTAAAATGATGAGCTGTAATAGAATTCACCCGATAAATATGTGATTATTTACTGAATGTGCAAATATTGATTTGTGTAAAGCGATCGCTAAAATCGATCTTTACATTCTAAAAAACTGATTCCGTTTCCACAGAAAACTGTTTCCTATACACTCTTCCCATCAGACTTTGTTTGGACCGTTTCCGATATGGTGCCGCCGGCCTGTACAAACTGGCTGAGCCAGCGGCGCCCTCTGCTGGATGGAAGTTAAACTACAACACTGAAGGGAGATCTGAGGGGCTGGAGCCGATCTAATCCAATAAACCATAATCAGTAAATTAATCGTCGGCCCGTTGTAAACGCTGCTGCTTCTCTAATTTTCTGCTGTTTACATTTTAGGCCCGATTTGTTTTAATGTGTTTCTGTTTAAATAACCATGAAACGTTCGATGGTGAAGGTGGCTACGCCGACCCCGGTGACCCCCGGTGACCTTTTACCTGGAGGCTCTGCAGACTCGGCTCCCTTTGCAGAATCTCCTTCTTGAACTCAGAGTGAGAGACGTCCAGGCTGTGTTTCCGCGCCGCCGCCCCCCCGACCGCGGCCGGCGACGACGGCGAGCCGGACAGCGAGGCGGCGAGCTTCTCGGCCGACTGCACCCTCTTGAGCAGCGGCGAGCGCGGCGGCTCGGCGCTCTTGGGCCGGGACATCTGGCGGCCCAGCGGCGGGGAGGAGTGCAGCTTGACGGGGAAGGCCGGCCCGGCGGCGTGGCCCGGCAGCGGAGACGGCGAGCGCTGCGGCGAGCTGCCCTGCGGCGTCGGAGATGGCGTGCGCGCCAGCGGCGACAGTGGGATGTTGCCGGCGGACTTGCGGCGGGGGGAGCGGTACTGGCGCTGCAGCTTGGGGGCCAGGCCGTGCAGAGAGCTGGGCCGGATGTGGCCGGAGCCGGCCGGGGAGTTGGGAACGCTGGAGCCGGGCGAGCTGCTCTGGGACGAGTTCCCTCCCACTGGGACGAGAAGCGGCCCGGTAAGAGGAGAACCTTCCACCGGACCCGGACTCTGTGCGGAGGACTCACCTGAGTGGGCGGAGTCCGGAGTGGACCGGTGGCCCTGCGTGGGGCTCCGCGGCGACAGGTTGTGGGTGGGCGAGCCGGGGCCGCTCTCGCCGGACGACAGCGAGCGGTTCAGCGACGACAGGCTGCGGCTGGTGTGCAGCAGCGACGCCTGCTTGGTGATCTTCCTGAACAGAGACGTCCGCTTCTTACTGCAGACAGACATCAGCAAGCTAAGGTCCAGAACCCGGCCCACTTCAGGTCTCACCCAAATAATCTGGAAGCGGCGCTGCTGCTGCCGTTTCAGGGATTATTCTGATGACGTTACAGAAAGTCACCACAGATTGTTCAGCTCTGTTTGGAAACTTCACCTCCTGCTACATATTCAGGTGGCACATGGAGTTTACAAGCTAAATACTTAGCTTGGTAGATGTTCAGTTAGCATGCTCAGCATTTATCCTGTGTAGACAGCCAGATGAGTCTGTACTGTACAAGTTAAAGATTTTAACTGGCCAATTATTTAGTTTGAAATCGTCACATTTATGAATGAAAAACTAAAACTTGACTTTGAAGCATGAACTCTGATTTATTTCTCTCATCACAAGTTAAATAACTCGAAATATCGCTGCTCATTTTAACTAACTTTATAAATGAAAAAATATTTATTGATCCAAATCAGTTTTCGTCATGAGCTAATGGCTCAGAAACCTTCATCTCTTCCTCATGGTGGCAGTTTCTAAAGCTGCTGTGACCCCAGATTGACCCCAGATTGACCCCACATTGACCCCACCTGTCCTGTCCCTCCTTGCTCTTCGTCTTCTTGTTGCGTCTCGCCATCTTGGACTTGTGGTTGGTCTTGCGGGCGGGGCCGACTTTGATGGACGTGTTTTCAAACGGCGTGGCAGAAATGGACACCTTGGCTCCACTCTGAGAAAACACAGCAGAATCAACGAGAGCTCTGATTGGCTGCCTCCAGCACGCAGACGGAGGGCTCTGATTGGCTGCCTCCAGCACGCAGACGGAGGGCTCTGATTGGCTGCAGCCGTCCTTACCTTCAGGATGAGCTCCACCACCTCGGTGTGGACCAGGCCGTGGACCGGCTCGCCGTTCACGTGGGTGATCAGGTCGCCCTCCCTGAGGCCGGCGTCGTGCGCCGGGCCGCCCTCCTCCACATGCTGAGGGGGGAGAGTGTCAGTTAGGGTCAAAGTTCACACCCCAGCCAAGGTCAGCACCTCCTGCTTTCAGTTTTACAAAATGTCCTACTTAAAGCACTGTTCCTCAAACCTACCGACTGCTTTCAAGGCACTTAAAGAGTTAAAAGAAAAATGTCTCTGATTTATTAAATTGAAACTAGTTTCAGATCCAGAAACTAAACTAAATCCAGGACAGAATCTGCTTGTCCATCGTCTGAAGTTGGTGAAACATTTTCATCTTTTGCTGAATGTTAAGATGCTAGGATTGGACCTGAAAGGATAGAGACAGCCAATCAGAGCCAGGAGGCGGGTCTTATCGCTGTCAATCAACCTTATGGAAATGCATCCTGGAAAATAACCTGGGAACTTTGGAAAAACAACCTGGAAGTTCCTGGAAACTGGAAAGCTTGATGTGTTTACTGTTTTAGGAGGCAGAACTCTGTAGAACCGGATGTGGGAGCGGTTCCGGTGGCCCGGTACTGACCCAGACCATGTGGTGGACACTGTAGATGTTGGAGTCTCCCATGTAGACGCGGATGGCTCTCAGCGTGAAGCCGTACTTCTTCCCGGCTCGGTGGATGACGATGGCGGGTTGGACGCTGCTGACGGCCGGGGAAAGGTCGCGGCTGGGCGAGGAGTCCCGGGACGACGGATTGGACGACTGCGAGTGTGGAGACATGGGGCTGGCCAACGGCGACGCTCCGTGGTGATCTGCGGACAGACGGAGGCGAGTCAGAGGAACGTCCTGCGGCGCCGACGGCTCGGGGAGTCGAACCGACCTCCTGGGATCACCAGCGACAGCGTATTGGCCGACGCCGACTTGATGACCTTGGTGAACGGCCGGGCGCCGCCGCTCGCCGCGTGTTTGTCTGTGTCTCCGGACAGCAGGCGATGGCGCGCGCGGCGGGCCGCCAGGTCGCTGATGGCCCTCGGTGTGGACGGAGAGTCGCCGTCCGCCGCCTTGGTCGCTGCGCCGCCGTCTCCAGAGCTTCCTGCTGCAAAGAGTCGGCCATCTTTATTATTAATGAGGCTGACGGTCAGCTGACTGATGGTCAGAGGATCAGGAACACCGTGGCGACACTGACAGCTAAATTACCACTGAAAAATTCAAGATGGCCGCTATGGTTGTCAAGAGAAAATTATTTTTCACTAAATCTTCCAAAATCTATCACAGGTGAAAATCATGAATAATTTAACCAACAGAATCAAGCAGATGAACATATTTGGTGTCAAATCACAGCCTAAATATTTTGAAGCACAGAAATCAAATATATTTTCTTTATCTCGCGTTTCTGTTTTCTGGTGGACATTTTTCAAAATGGCCGCCATGGCTGTAAAACCAACAGGAGTACCAGTTTAGCCTCACTAGCTGCTAATACGCTAAACAAGGATCTTAGCTATGCTAACGCTAAATACAGAAAAACTTTGTAGGGGCTGAATTTTACCCAAATATTTATGGTTTTAGAGTTTTTTAAACATTTATTAGCTCTAACTCTCAGGTGACACGTGTTGATTATATAACTTAAAACTTTTCTTTCTTTAAAAGGAAAAGTTGTAATTCTGTTCAAATGGAGCTTCTGATTCAGCTTTACGTCTCGCCCAACTCATCAGCGTAAGCTACGCACACCTTCGTATTTCTTCGCTACAGAAGTGATTTTTCTCACTAGTTAGAAACTTGACCGATCTGGAAGAAATCTGGGTGAAACTTTCAGCAAAATTCCTCCAGTTGGATTCAAAACAATCCAATGCAGTTTATTTTATTTCAACTTTATGACGTCCAAAGTGATGATAAACAGGGTGAATTTCACAATAGGGTGCTAAGACAGAGTCCTGCCACATAAAGCAGAGCTTTAATTTGACCAGATTCACTTTTAGGAGGTAAAAAACCCACATTCATAATGTTTTGGTCCAATTAGCCCAAAATGGCCGCTCCGGTTGCTACATCGGTTCATCTCTCACTAAAACCTTCGTGGAGCAAAAACACTTCTGCTGAGTCAGTCCGAAGTCACTAAAGTTTTAGTTAAGATGTGGATTTAAAAGTCTAAAGTCTGTTTTTTGTTTCAACCAAGATATTTAGTGTTTTGCTCCAATTATGAGGAAAAATTTTAGGCGAGGGTTACTGTGTTTCATCACTAATAAATCAGTCAGGCTAACAGCTGAATGTACCAGAAAGACACTGGAGAAACATGCTGACCTTCACCCAGGTTTACACAGTGTGTGTGTGTGTGTGTGTGTACTGACGTGTGAGCGTGGCCTTGCTCTGCTGGCTGCTGGTGGAACTGGGCGTGGTGGGAGACTCTTCCAGCTTCAGCTCCACTGGGAGCTCTGGGATGGAGAGCGGCAGCTCCTCGGAGCGCGGGCCCCTCACCGCGGCCGGACCCAGCAGGCTGGGGCTCTTCCTGCTCCCGGCGCCCCCTGCTGGACCGACCAGACACAGCAGCAGGTTATGATCTGTCAGACTGACCTTTAACCCCGAGCTGCAGCCTGGACAGCTTGTTCAGGGTTTCTGCAGGTTTCACCAAATCAAATTTAAGACTTTTTAAGACTTAAGAATAAAATTTAATACCTGTATCTCTACAGAAAAGTATGAACTTCGTCCAGCCAACTAGCGATAAATCTGCACTTCCCATGAGAGACTCAGAAATGCTAGCTAGCCAGGGTGTATTAGCAGCTAGTTAGCGTTAGCCTCAAACACCTCGAGTCACAAAAAGCAACATTTCTGAGTTCAACTCAAACTTTTGCCTGACAGGAAAATACATAAAAATATGAAGAATATATAAGATTAAACCATCCAGTCAGACAAAACTAAAATTAATTTAAGACTTGTTGAGGGTGTGTGTTGTCCTTCCTGTTTTTAAGGAATGACAACAAACTGTCAGTGAGTTGGGCTCGAAGCCTAACTAGTACTTCTGACAGTGATGAACCTGATTCCTCCTGGATAAGCAGGAGATCTGCAGGTTCCAGCAAATCAGATTTAAGACTTTTTAAGACCTTTCTTTAATGCCACCTGGAATTAAATCTATAAATATGAGGGATGGGTCTGGGAACCTACAACAAAGAGCCAAAACAGTGAACACGGCTGTGTGTCCATGATAGAGGCTAAACTTAGCTGACTAGCTAGTGCGGGTATGTTAGCAGCTATTAGCGGTAGCCTCAAACACCTTGAGTCACAGAACGTAATGAAGATGTTTCTGAGACCTGCCTTACAGAAAAATACCATGAGATAAAAAAGTACATTAAACCTTCCTGCCGCAACAAAACGTACGTATTTAAGGCCAACTTACATTTTATGACGCATTTAAGACGTTTTAAGGCTTTAATTTTAGACACATGAATTTAAGACTTTTTAAGGAGCGACCCTAAGAACAAGTAGAAGAGACTGAGTGAAGAGCATCCGATGTTTCCTGCGAGCCGTTCTGCAGCTGATCCGACGGACAGTCTGCGCTCACCTGGACTTCCTTCCTCCTCCGCGGAGATGGCGAAGCGCGGCATCTCGATGATGGCGGAGCAGCAGCGCCTGCGGACCGTCAGCGGAGGGCTGGAGTCGCTCTCCGTGTGCGACGACTCGGAGACGGAGAGACGCTTCCGCAGGCTGGAAGGACAGGAGGCACGACGGAAAATAAAACCTCACACCAGACCTGATCTACTCTCTAGCTACGAAGTTACCAAGGACAGAAATTATTCTCACAAAGCGTCTTTAATTTCAGTCATTATTTTATGACAGAGTATCAGCTCCAGGCTGCAGGAAATGTTGTTTAATTACGAGAATAAAGTCAAAAAAGCAGCAGAATAAAGATCAGTCAGCAGCTCAGTTTGTGGTTCTTCCTTCAAAACATTCGTCTGTTTTTACGTTTAATGCAGAAGTTCTCATAAAATTACAACTTCATTCTGGTGATGTTATGACTTTATTATGATTTTATAGTTGGAATAAATAAAAAGTCTCTAATGTTAATAACTGTTGACCTAAATTAAAAAGGTAAATAAACAGAAGCTGTGAAACAAGATGGCCGCCCTGACAGAATGATGGAAACCAAAGCCATGCATTGGTGGAAAAGAGGTCAGTGTTTACTGGTTTAAATGGTTTGTTGGTTTATTGGTTCCCCGGTAACCGACGGCGACTCACATCTCCGGCGATCCGACCAGCCAGGACCGGTCCCGGGTCTTGAGTCCGCTCAGACTGTCGACGCGGTCGCCTCCTTCCTCGCTGAGGCTGCGCTTGGTGGGCGGCGGCGTCCGCTTCTCCTCGTGGAGAGACAGACGCTCCATGCTGCTGTACACCTGCAGGGACATCGTCGCCATGGAAACCGGGGTTGCCAGATCTGAACGATAGTTTCCAGCCCAAACAAACAGCGAAAAACCGCCCAGCCCAAATCTGATGGTAATGCAGCCATTTATATCCATCAATTCATAACATTTTTGTTTGTTCTTTATTGTATTCTGACCAGAATAAAAAGAGTCCAAGGACACGGAGATTTATGGAAATGCTTTTGTTTTCTGCCACAGAATTACGGTGAACATTTCCTAAAACCAACAAACGAGAAAAGAAGCTCAAATTTCAGAACTGATTTTTCTGCCCCAGTTTGGTGCAAACCCATCCAACCTGGCAACCCTGAGGGATAACCAGGTATCCAGGTAACCAGGTAACCGGGTAACAAGGTAAGCAGGTAACCAGGTAACAAGGTATCCAGTTAACCGGGTATCCAGGTACCTGGATACCCGGTTAACTGGTATCCAGGTATCCAGGTAACCGGGTATCGGGTCGGTACCTTGCTGAAGCGCGGTGAGCAGGAGGAGAACTGCCGCAGCTCCACGTGTTCGTCGTCGTTGGTGTCTTCCTCCTCTGAATCCACGTGGTGGTACCGGTCCGAACGAGCTGACGGGCAAACGCACAGTGTCAGCCAGTGAGCTCCACAGAACCAGAACGGAACCGGGCTGGAAGAACTCAGGGACGTACTGTCGAAGTAGCTGGTGTCGTCCTCGGACTCCAGCTGAGGGATGAACTCGGCTTTCTGCCTCAGCAGGCCGTTCCAGTCCAGATCCGTGAAGAACGGGTTCTGCTTCACCTCGAAGGCTCCTCCTGACCCAGAACCAGAACCAGAACCAGAACCAGGATCAGAACCAGAACCAGAACCAGGATCAGAACCAGAACCAGAACCAGGATCAGAACCAGGATCAGAACCAGAACCAGGATCAGAACCAGGATCAGAACCAGGATCAGAACCAGGATCAGAACCAGAACCAGAACCAGGATCAGAACCAGGATCAGAACCAGAACCAGGATCAGAACCGATCAAAACTAACTACCTTCTTTCAAATGTTGGCTGATTTATTTAGAAGTGCTTTGCCACCATCTAGTGGTCGGACTGTGTAATACGCCTGTCGGTTTCTAAATCTAAACTTTAAGCTAATATTGTGCAATAAAAACAGAGTTAGGAGGATTAATGTTTTCAACATGTAACAAAATAAACAACATGTGAACAAAATTCTAAAAGTTATTTCTAACTTTGGGGTTTGATGCTTTTTATCGACACTTGGCAATGAAGAAATGGAAATGAGAAACACCGGTTTCAGGAACAATAAAGCCGGTACCTGTCCCGAGCCGCTCCAGCGGGTTCTGGCGGAGCAGCTTAGCGATCAGATCCTGGGCGTCCTGAGGCAGCGCCTCGTCGCCCTCTGGCCACACGATTTCATCTGGGAGGGGAGCAAACAGGAAGTCAGTCAGAGGGAACACCCCATCCTGAGCGTCCGGTTCTGGTTGCGGCTCACCGCTGATGACCTGGCCGAACAGCTCCTCCGGCGTGTCTCCGAAGAACGGCGCGCAGCCCACCAGGAACTCGTACAGGATCACGCCCATCGCCCACCAGTCCACCGGCTTGCCGTAGCCCTGCCGCAGGATGACCTCCGGGGCGATGTACTCCGGCGTGCCGCACACCTGCAGACGGGCCACGCAGAAGAAGAAAAACCATGGAAACTCAGAACCCAACCGGACCAGAACCGAGCCTGATCCGGACCGGGCCTGGAGTGGTACCTGCTTGTCCAGGAACTCCCGGGTATCCTTCTCGATGTGGCCTTCGTACAGGTTGGTGGTCAGGCTCATCAGGCCGATCTTGGAGAGGCCGAAGTCCGTGAGCTTGATGTGTCCCAGAGACGTGATGAGAAGACTGAGGAGGACAGAGACAGCATGAGCCTGAGCTGGATCAGAAGGTTCTGGAAGGTTCCGGGAGTCTTACTTGTCGGGTTTGAGGTCTCGGTGCACGATGCCGTAGTTGTGCAGGTATTCCAGAGCCAGGACGGTCTCAGCAAAGTACATCCGCGCCATGTCGACGGGCAGAGCGCCAATGTTCTTCAGCAGCGTGGCGCAGTCTCCACCTGGACAGACCAAGCCGCAGGCGGATAGTCAGCTAAATACTTAGTTAGCAAGCTAACTATTTACAAGCAAATTAAACAGTCTGGCCTGAAGCAGCTAAACACTTAGCTAGCTAGTTTTGAGGTAAATATTTAGCTTTCTAATTAAATGCTGAGTTTGAAAGCTAAAAATTTATCTCCAAATTAAATATGTAGCTCTGAGCTAGCTAAACACTTTGTTAAATATTTCAGGTTCGGACCGGAACATGTGGGTCTTACTGAACAGAACCAGAACCTTCAGGTCTCTTACCCTCCACGTACTCCATGACCATGCAGAGGTGGCGCCGGGTCTCGAAGGAGCAGAACATGGAGACGACGAACGGGTTCTCGGCGAAGGTCAGGATGTCCCGCTCCACGAAGGCCTGCTGGATCTGGTTCCGCAGGATCAGGTTCTGCTTGTTGATCTTCTTCATGGCGAAGCGCTGCCGGGTCTCCCGGTGCCGCACCAGATACACGGCCCTGGACGGACAGGAGAGCCGAGAGTCAGATGGAACCGGGCCCAGTCGGACCAAGTCGGGCCCAGTCGGCGGCGCCGTACCCATATGCCCCGTTGCTGATCAGCTTGATGTTCTCAAAGTCTTCCTCTCGGGGCGTTTTGGGTTTGGTCTGCGGTGCGGGAGGGATGGCCGTGCTTTGGCTCTGAAACGGACCAGAGAGGCGTCAGAACCAGAACCCGACCCGGGAACTGGCCCGGTTCTGAGCGCTGACTCACGTCGACTGAGTCGTCGGTCTCGGGCGTCTCCGGGTTCCCGCTGTCGTAGCTGCTGAGCTGGGTCATTTCTGGAAGCAGAGACACAGCGACGACCCGAATGAGGCTAGAGACACCGGTTCTGATCACACCCAGGTTCTGAGGTTCTGGTTTACCCTCCAGCGGGTCGCGGGTCAGGCCCAGCTGGCTGATGATGTATCGCGGGATGTCGGACTTGATGCCCTGGCCCTCCTTGGCGTGGCCCTCGGCCGCCTCCAGGAGGTGGTAGAACTCCTCGGGGTCAAACTCCTGCAGAGGAAGAGGAAGGTCAGGAGGAAGGTTCTGAACAGAACGGGTCTGGCCGGTCCGGTCCGGTCCCTACCAGGCACTCCAGCAGTCGGGCCGGCCGGGCGATGATGATCATCAGCTTCTTCACCAGCTGGGTGACGAAGGTCACCTCCTCACTCTCTGAGCGCTCATGGGCCTGAAATGCACAGAACCGGGTCAGCGAACCGGATCGGAGCTGAGGTCAGAGGTCAGATATGAAAAAAACACAAGGATGGATGGATAAGAATCAGAAGCAGAGACAGATACTGTTCTGGTTCTGATCGACCCGATCTGTTTGGTGTTGTTTTAGCTAATGCGCTAACAGCAGAGCTAGTTTTAGCTTAAGCTAACTTTGAACATGTTTAGCACACTTAGCTTGCCCTAAGCTAACCTTTCCAGAGTTTTTGTAAATGCTTCTTCATCATTAGCTTCTGCCTAAAACCATGTGAATGTAGCGCCTTAGCTTTAGCAGAGCTACTTGGTTAGCGGTCCCATGCACTGACCGTTTCTGTATCTTATTGAAGCCGACATGATGGTGAGTACAGATATTTTCCATCAGGCATTCTGCTGGGACGCCTTTATTGAAACATTTAGTTTACAATCTTAAAATTAATTTTTTAATTCATTTTCCGTTTTAAACCCGACAGCAGACGAGTTAGTTGAGAAGTGAGTTTTTACTTTTTAGAACTTTCATTCCAGAAACTCCCAGAATGCTTCAGGAGACGGCGGCTTACAGGAATGTAAATAAAACGTCATCAGTTTTATTTTTAATCCCAGTTTATTTTAGATTATTAATCTGATCCAGTTAAACATCCAGACCTTATAAATGAGTTTGGATCATTTAAATCATATTTTGTGTTTCTTCCTGTTTGATGCTGTGTTGACCTGGATGCAGGTTGCCATGGTAACCACCGCCGGGTCGGATGAAAGGTGAGGCGGCGCCTGCCAGGCAGGTGATGAGGTCACGACCCGGTGAGGAAGAGGAGGAGAGATGAAGGCAAGGAGGAGATGATGCAGCTCCGCTTGGACAGAGACACTAAAGAAACAGGAAGCAGAATCGCTAAAGCAGTCCGGAACCGTGCAAAAGTCTTGGGTCACTCCATTCTTCTGTTTGGTTCCATCCAGATTTTTTCTCCACGTTTCTTCAGGATTCCTGAAGTTTTTTCCTCTTTTTCTCCTCCAGTTTGTGGCTTACAACTTTTGCACAGAACAGCAGCAGCTGATCAGAACCGCAGGTCCAAACCTGGAGCCAGAGCAGAACCAGAACCGCTGGACAAAACTCGGAACATCAACTCAACGGTGAAGCGAGCCTTCCTCCTCTTTATCTCCTCCTCTTCCTCCAGCCTCATCTGGGTCATGCTTCCAGGTTCAGCAGGATGAAGATCTCCCATCGGCCAACCGGTCCCGGTTCTGGTCCCGGTTCAGGTTTTGGTTCCAGGCTGTCCGGAGCAAATCACAGCCCAATGCCGGGGAGCCGCTGAGGTCATCCAGACAGATGTTCTCTCCTCTTCCTCAGCTCTGCTAAAGCTTCAGAACGAGCTTCACCCTCCTCTTCCTCACTGAGCCCGGACCAGACAGCCAATCACGGCCAGAGGAATCCCCTCAAGCCCCGCCCACGTTTACCGCCGGCCCCCCGCCGGGCGAGGAGGCCGTCCGTCAGCCGGCGGCGACCGGCAGGCTGTGAAATTAACTCCAGGAGTGTGTGTGTGTGTTTCCCAGACACACACACACACTCACTGAGCCAATAGAGACGTCTCCCACCGGTCGCCATGGAAACACGCCCCCAGCCCAGAAACAGGAAAACGGTCTGGAGCGTCGGGACTAGAACCGGACAGCTGGTGACATCACGCCGATGAAGATGAAGGAGACGATGAAGGTGACGGAGCGTTGCGTCACGCTGAGCCGATGGAAGGTAAACGGAGCGAAACCGGGCCGGTCCGACGGTTCTGGTGGATCCATTTAGGGGAAACGCCATAAATTTAAATATTCAATTAATTTTTAATTTCTACACTTTTCTGAGACGATAAAACAAGATGGAGTCACAACTAATTAATTCACTTCAGAGACGTTAACAGAAGAAACAGAAATATTTATATTTTAATTCCTGTTTCTACAATAAACTGCAGCTTCGCTTCATTAAGCCTCATGTGATCAAATCTGATTCATTTTCTTTAAATACACTTTATTATTGATTTCTATTAGTTTTGCTGCAAAAATTTTAAAAAAATTATTAAATAAGAAAAAACAGGTAAAAACAGCTGGAGAACTTAATTAGTGAATGTAATTATATTTATTCTATATTTTTTAGTTATATTTAAATGTTTTTTCTACAGTCAGTTGGCGTAATAAATTATTTTTCTATTTGTTAAATTTACTTTAGTGTTTATTCTTAAGTAAAGCAAATGTAATAATATTTGGTTATTATTAAACTCTAAAGCTGAAATCTGATTTTTAATAATAATTTTGCACCAATCAGGAGTTTTAATCAGCTTCTTAGAGGCAAAATAAAATAAATGTAAATATTAAAGCAGGTGCTGAATGCGCATAGATGAATATTATAACTGATTTAAATGATCCGAACAGGTTCAGACCGATCCAGACCGGTCCAAACCGGTCCAGACCGATCCGAACCGGTCCAGACCGATCCAGACCGGTCCAAACCGGTCCAGACCAGTCTGAACCGGCCCAGACCGGTCCAGACCGATCCGAACCGGTCCAAACCGATCCGAACCGGCCCAGACTCCAGACTCACGTCGTGCAGCAGCTTCTCCAGACTCTCCTGCAGCTCGTAGAAATATCTGGAGGTGATGAGGTCCTCTCTGCTTTTGTCCAGGCAGTCCCTGGACAGCTCGATCAGCTGGTGGAACACGAAGCTCAGGACCCCGTCGGCCAGCGGACGCACCTTCTCCGGCGCCGCCGAGGCCAGCAGCTCGGCCAGACGCTCCTCCATCTGGGCCGTGGCCTGGGGGCGGAGTCACGCAGAGGGGGCGGGACTTATAACTCCACGTCATTCAACAGTGAACTAGAGGATTATGAACTACGAATATCTGAAGCAGCATTTCTGTAAATCGGATCATTTCTGCCATGGAGGAATTAAAGTTTTCCAGACCTTTGGGAAGCGCTCCTTGTAGACGTGGTTCATCATCATGATCTCGTGGTCGAAGGAAACCGGCGAGCGTCCCGGGCTGCAGACACACGAAACATCAACCGGAGTGAAATATAACAAACCGTAAAGAATGAACATGAATTTTATTTTGTATTATTTTGATATTTAACATCAGCAGTCAGAGCACTGCTGCTAATACCAGAGCTAATGGTTAGCTTAGCGGTTTGGCGCTTCCTGCTAATGTTCAAACGTTTTGTTTTTAAATCACCTCCAAAGCTGATCTACTGGCTGTAAACATCCATGTGAATAAAGTTCAACATGTGAGTTGAAATTTTGGTTATTGTGAGAAGTTTATGTTTGATCTTTTTTTCACAATAATTTTATTCAAATCAAGAAACGTAGCAGAACAAAATGAAACAGGGACAGTAGAAAACAAGAGATAAACATAAATATGACAGAGTTTTAGAACATGCAAATTATAATCTATAATCTGGCATTGGGCTGTTGGCATAAATTAACATAAATTAAATTTAAGCTAGCGCTTAGCGTTAGCTTAAGCTAAATATGTTGGTGTGGTGAGTGGGAATATTTTTAACACAAAATAAGCAGGAAAATACAAGAAAATTTGATTTTACAATAAAATTACAAATTGTTAATTTATTCTGGTGATTCTGGATTCATAATAATTTCAGGTTTTGGCTTTAAAAGGTTAAAAATCTGCAAATGATCAAGAAAATAAAATATCTGCAGCTTAAACAAAAGTCAATGGCTAAATGTAAAAAAAAAAAAAAACACTGGGTGACTGAGATCCAGGATGAGTCATCCACACACACACACACACACACACACACACACACACACACACACACACACACACACACACACACACACACACACATCATGTGACCATGTGGGCGATGAGGTAAAGCCTGAAGTCATTTATCAGCAGCTCAGACTCCAATTACCTGCTTAATGAGGTGACAGAAAATGTCATGCAGTTTGTCATCACACACACACACACACACACACACACACACACACACACCTGGGGGTTTGTTTACGTCACCTCGTCTCCAGGCTGAACTAGTAACAAAAAATACTGACAAAATAGAAATAAAACTTAAAAATGTCAAAATATGATAAATACAACTTAATACAAATTATAAAATTTATATATATATATATATATATATATATTATAGCATAGAGAAAATTAAATAGTGTACATAATAATTTACTTGGCAATAAATTGAACTGACATTTAACTTTACTGTATATTATTATTGCTATTAAAAATGATAAGATATTAAATTATTAAAATCAATAATTGTTTAAAAAATATATGAAATTACAAATATTAAATAATTATTATATAAATAGAATAATTAATGAGCCATTTTTAATTATTGTTATTTGTAATAATTATAAAAAATATATATTTTAATAATACTTTAAATAAAATTAAGAATACATTATAATTTAATAAAAAAGAAGAATAGCAAAAATAAAATAAATTCAGACAGAAAATAGAAAATTATTAGTCTGAAATAATCCCATTACTTGTTAATATCAGATGATGATAAATATTATTCTGAATCGATCCGCCGCCATCAGGAGATTTAATCAAACCCAGAGCGCCGGACGGACGCCGGCCGCTCGCTAGGAAACAAAACTAAAGAGAATCTGTGGTTTACAGGCATCAGCTCAGACACAAGAGGGTTAGAGGCTCCAGCAGAACCGCTCCGGAACCGGCCCGGTTCCCCCGGCCTGGCTACGGCCCGCAGAGAAACCGACCAACCAGGAGAGAGCGTGGGAACATAAAGCAGAGCGATAACAGCTTAGTCAAGTTATCCATCATCATCATCAGGTTGGCTGATGAAGAGGAGGAGGTGATGAAGAGGCAGCTTGTGGTCAGTAATGTCTGATCCGTCAGCGATGGCGGCGCCTCCAGGTGGACAGGAGAGAAACTTGAACTGGACCGTTTTCTGGTTTTTACGCTTTAACTTTCAAATTAGTAGGAAAATGTAACTTCAGAGAGAAATGAGTCAGATTACTGAACAACAAGCAGATCGCCAGTTAAAGCCCCCAGAAAACATCCAGAAATGTCCAAGTGGGCGGAGCCAAGAGACACAGGGGGCGTGGCCAGGTGGGGGAACGTGGGGGGGGGGGAACGGTTACTTGGCAACTATGTCGTAACATTTAGCGACTTTTCAGATCCTTTAGAGACTTTTGGTGACAAAAGCAACCAGCAACTACTGATGAGAACAACTCCAGCAAAACTGACTCGCCATCGATGTAGCAACCTTTTGTTCTGAAAACGGGGCCAGCTACAAGTGTAGCCACCTGTAGCCCCTCCCCGCGGCGGCGGCGGTACCTGAGGCTGCGGGAGCGCGGCCTCATGGCGGGCGAGCGGCGGCCCTCCTCGTCGGTGACGCTCTCAGAGCTGAAGTGTTTGGTGAGGAAGTGCAGCTCGTCCGGCGTGGGCTGGAAGGGCAGCTGGTGGAGCTTCTCCTGAGATGAACAGGAGGACTGTGAGAGGAGGAGCACAGAGGGAGCACAGATTACAACCAGCAGCTACAGGTGGGGGCAGGGCGGGGAGGCTGCGTTTCAAGGCTATAAACCACAGAAGAAGAAGGAGGAAGAGGCAGGAATGAACTCCAGCTAAGATACACAACAAACGATGGCAGGAGGAAACGGAAACTCTGAAGCTGCTTCACAGAAACCAGTTCAAACTGGGATGAAACCAGTTAACCAAACTGAAACCAGCAGAGAAAACCAGATTAAAGATGAAACTGAATCAAATCCAAAATACATCCGGGGAAAATTGGCCTGCAAAAAGAACCGAATCCTGAAAAAACCCAGAATCAAATCCAACGAGACCAGAACAGGAGAAAGTCCAACAGATCGGTTCTGCAGACGGGGCAGCAGTACACACCCCGCCTGCGGGGCGGCGGACTCACGGAGACGGTGGAGCTCGGCGTGTTGGTTCCGTATCCGGATGACGGCAGCGAGGCCAGAGACCAGCGGCGGCCATCGGTCCTGCAGGAAACACATCCACCAATCAGAACCTCAGGATTTAAACAGCCAATCAGAACAGAGAAGATGAAGCATGAGCAGCTGGACTGATGAAGAGCCAGATGTTCTTCATCATCTGGCTGAATCCGCCACCAGCCAAGTTTCCTTTATATCCTACTAAAAGATCTTTGAAGTAATAAATTTAATTAAGCCGCCTGTGAATAAGTTTGTCTACGAGATAAATCATTAGAAATTATGTTCATAATCCAGCCAATCAGAGGAGACGTCTGTGTCTGATTCAGGCGTTGGAGCAACAAGCCCCGCCTACTTGGGCTTCTGACCACCGGAAAATGTTTCATTTGAATTTATTTAAATTAGTGTAGTTTTATGGAGACGCGGCTGGTGAGCAGAGGTTGAGTGGAAATGAGGTTTGATGCAGACGGAGAGGAAAGGTGTCAGTTACCTGTCGGCTCTGTGTCCGTGGCTGTGAGGAAAACAAAACATTTTTATTTCATGGTTCTCCACAGCTGGAGGATCCTGCATCAGGTCTCATCCTGATCCAGGATCAAACAGATGTTTCCCTGATTAAATCAACAATAAAATATTAATAAAAGTGTTTGAAGTGCTGTGTGCGATGTGCAGCTCCGCCACAGGGTGGCGCTGCAGTCCCAGCGCCCAGCAGCAGAGGTCAGCAGCGGGACACAAATGGATTTCCATTTTAAATCAGCGGCTCGTTGCCTCTGCTGCAGCCAGAAATGTTTGACGGGTTGTCATGGAAATACCCGGGGCGATTTAGATCAGGAAATGAGGCGTTTCCATGGAAACACTATCATTTCTTTTTAGTGGGGAAAGTTGATCTTAAGTTTTGAGATTTGGAAGCTGTCAGCAGACTGGAGGAGAGCAGAGAGATAAGAGTTATTAATCCCAGACAGAGTGACGCCTCCCGGCGATTGTCTGCATCTTTGGCTGCAGATCCAGACGGGGCAGCCATCTTTAAAAATACAGCCAATAATAATAATCTGGGTTATTTAGCCTGTAATACAACAAACAGAATGGGGGTCAAAATGATATTTTACCATGTTATTTATTCATCTATAAATGTTTTAAACTAAATATTTAGTTAACTCAGAGCTAGCAAGGACCGTCACTCTAGAGTGCAGATAAATATTTAGTTGGCAGGCTAAACAGTTAGCTTGCTAGCTCAATATTTAGTTTGAAGATTTAATTTGAAGCTAAATATTTGGTTAGCAAGCTAAATAAATAGTTAAACTAGATACTTAGTTTTCTAACTCAATATTAAGTATGGAGCTAAATTAGACAGTTTGCTAAATAATATTTGGCTTGAAGCTAAATAATTAGCTTGTTCCTAAAGATTTTTTTCAAGGTAACATTTATAAAAACAATGAATAACAGTGAAAATATTTATGAAGTGAAACTCCATTTCTTCCTCTCATGACAGATTAAACTAGAAGTTATTGCAGTTAAATTTTTAGCAGTAACTTTAACGACGTTCTTCACAGGATGAGCTGCAGACCAGCGCCTCTCTCTGTTTGCTGCAGATTCCAGACTGATTTCCATGCAGCAGTTTTTCCTGCAGAGAGCCGGAGCAGGTCGCTGCGGTTTAACACCCAGCAGCTCTGAAGCGTTTCTGTTCAGGTGAAGGAAGATCTCACCTGCGAGCCGGAACAAAGGAGAAATGCGCCGCTGTGTTGGGGGAAAAGTTACGAGGGCTGTCCAGTGGGCTGGTGCCTGCAAGACACAGAAAAGGCAAAAAACTAAATCTGCTTCAGTCCAACATTATCCATCTCTCTAGTTTCTCCTGAAACATTCTTCAGAACAAAGTTTATCTTTTTTTTACTGAATTAACAGATTTAAACTAATGAGAAAATAAAGAACAAAAATGAGTTTCCTGTCTGATCCAGACTGACAGCAGCTTTAATGTAATCATAATCTCTGGTATGTTGAATATTGTTTCATACAGTATTTAGCTAAAAACATGCAAAAATAGTGGAAAATATTTTACTTTAAATCTGTGAAAAATCCAGATTTAAAACTAAAATCCTGAAGATTTTAGTTTTAAATGTAGTTTCTTCAGATTTACCTGAATTATGTGCATTTAATAATTATGTGAATTATAATTATTAATTGTAATTAATAATTATATTAATTATATATTAATTGCAGGTTTTGTGACATGCAAAAAACCTTTTGCATGTCAAAATGTTTATTGTTCACAAAAAGTTTGTAAAAGGGCAAAACAGAGAATCTGGTTCTGTTGGGTTTAATCCAACAATGGAGAGTCTGAGCCTTACAGCTGCAGCTGGACTGTTGCAGAATCTGATCTCAGCAACACACTGACCCAAAGTGACCAGCGGTGACCTGCAGTGACCAGCGGTGACCTGTGGTGACCAGCAGTAACCAGTGGTGACCAGCAGTAACCAGTGGTGACCTGTGGTGACCAGCAGTAACCAGTGGTGACCTGTGGTGACCAGCAGTAACCAGTGGTGACCAGCAGTAACCAGTGGTGACCAGTGGTGACCTCAAACAGCCCCCCAGTAACACCAACTGGCAGACTGGCTTCATTAGCAGCAGAAATATAAAGTTCATCCTGTGAAGCAGCCTCTATACGAGTATACAGGGTAACCATGGAAACACACAGAAGCTGTTTTTCATTTTCAGTGTTTTGTGTTAGAAGTGAAGAGACAGTGACCTACTTTAGCAGAACCTCAGAACTATTCCTGCAAACGAGACGCATGCTAAAGCCTCGCTGACGCCGTGAGGCTGAGATAAGGAAACACAGAAATAACCAGAGAAACGCAGCGACTGACAGGAGGAGCGAGCTGTCAGGAAGACGAGAGGCAGAGACGCCGTCATCATCTGACCTTTTCCCAGGAACAGCCTGCTGGAAACCAGTAGGAGAGCAGGAGGCTTACTGGCACAGCAGCAGCGCAAAGAGGAACCAGTGAAGGCAGAAAACTATCCTGGATTATTGGTTTCATTCACCAGAAACATGAAAACCAAACGGCTTTAACCAGTTCATACCAACCCATCAGATAAATGTTAACGATTATTCTATTAGAAAATAAAAACCACGATCAAACAGAGCGGCTGCTTGGAAACGAGTTTAAGAGTCGAAACAATCACAGCGACAGGACCGTTAAGGTCAGCAGGCAAATTAAGATCACCATCAGGGCCACTGATGTTAACTGGTCGACACATTACTGTTTAACTACCACAGTAGTAGTGATGGGTCCAGCAACACCGGCGCATGCATCAAGCCCACAGACCAAACCCGGGTCGGTGGCGTATTGGTTTCAGCGAGTCACGTGACCCATACAGGAACTGTTTCGAAATGACACTGGATGCCAAACTGTGTTTATAAGGAAGCGAGTCTGTCAGTCTGTCAAAAGCATTAGCCAAATAAATTCCTGATCTTTTACATTGTCATCTATGGAGCAGCTTCAAACAAAAGGTTTGCTCACTGTGGGACCATTTTGATCTTATGTTGGAAAATAAATTTGTTTTCATTTTTGTTGTTTCATCCGGTTCTTGTCAGCTTCTACTTGATCTGAACCCAAATTCAGCTGAAACTGACTCTTAGTTTACTTTCATATCATGTTCTGCAGGTTAAATGTCGCATTTGTTTGACTAAACTGTCTTATTTAAATAAATCCACCTCCTCAATGCTGAGGCATCATGAGAATGAAGCCCCAGATAAACTCAGATATGCAGCCATTCCACAAATGACTCAGGTGCTTTTTATAAATTATTTCACATACAGTGATCCCTCGCTGTAACGCGGTTCTCCTTTCACGGTTTCGCTGCTTCGCAGATTTTTGTGTGCAGTTTTTTCCCCCCAGTGTTCTGCGTCCTGATTGACCGAATGATTGGTAAAAACAGTCTCTGCGCTTCCTCAGTGCCAATAACGTTACGGTGTTTAATACAGATTGGCCACTCAGGAGATGGAAACTGAAACTTTCAATGTCTGCTGGAAAAAGAAAAAAAAAAAAGCTGTGGCCAGAGGCAGCAGAACCGGACCGGAGGCTCAGATCCGTCGCTCTGCCGTAGATCCAGCTGTGGATCTCTGGGCAGCTTGGAGGAGACCCTTTAATGGATCCGGATCACATTAAGGCCCGATGGATGAACATCCGCTGACCTGAAAACAGGTTTTGTTCTTTGGTTTCAACGTAGAGTATTTATTTATGCTGTGTAATAACTGTAAAAAATAAAGGCAATTACTTCACGGTTATTTTCGGAAAGCAACCCCTAAGAAAAACAAGGGTTCGCTGTAAATGTAGTTCTTACTTCATTTTTTCTACAGCAGAAGTTTTGTCAAAAAAGCGTAACAGGCTAAATTTCAAAAGGTTGTAAAAACTTTTTTTTTCCAAATAAAAATGTGTGGGAAAAAACAGTCCAAGCATCCTCATCCAGACACATTCACTTAAATCTTCACTTTATGGTTCATGTTCACATTAGTTATTGACTGTATATCAAATATATTTTAAATGTAACTGAAGATATGACATAATACAACATATAATATTCAATAAAATACAAAGACTTAAATCTTATTGTATAGACTAGGTCATCAAATCACTACGTTGCCTGTAGGAATTTTTAATGTCCAGCAGGTGTCAGTATTGAGCGACACAGTATCAATACAGTGTTGCTATGAGTCGAAACGCCTCATGACGCCTCATTTACCCGTCACTACATAGTAGTAATTTGTTGACTAGTAGTCTACTAGGGCTGCTGAGGTCATCTGCAGGAAAATTAAGGTCAACCAGAGGAGCATTGAGGTCACTAATCAGACATAAAGTCCTGGTTCTACCATCTCGCTCCATGTTCAGGTTACTGTTGTCATGCCAAGTCACTCATAAGGCCGTCAAGGTCAGCACCAGGATCCTCAAGGTCGATAGTAAAGCCACTAAGGTCACCTCAAGGTCACCTCAACAGCCCCATTACTCCTACTGAATAGGATCGCCACGTCCTGGATGAGTCTGGGTTCAGGGCAGATGTTCGAATCAGCTGCTCTCAGGATGTTTGCTTCTGGGGTCAAGGACACATGACAGCGTTACCACGGCAACGCAGCATCAAAGGATGCAGGAGGAGGAGAATATCACTGCTGCTTCCTGCTAATGTTGAAAGAAGCTGAAAATAGAACCTGATCTATTCTGGGTCCAACTGATCTTCATCTCCTCAGAACCAGAGTCTTCCTCCCTGCTGCGTTACCAACCGGCGCCGATCAAGGACCGAGCAAACATTTAGTCTGAAGGATGTTTCTCTTTACTGTTCAGCAGGTGGCGCATCACTCAATAATCATGTTTTCCTTTGTCTTCCTAAATATTAATATTTTAACTTTTAATCCAGAGAAACAACTATTACCGTAGCAAAGCTGTTAGTTGAAGGTTTCTCGAAAGAAATGATCCAGTGATGATAAAAAGCACTCTGCCCCCTGCTGGTCGGAGGCGGTGCAGGTGTTACCTGTGTGTCCGTGCAGCGGGGAGTGCGGCCGAGGAAGAGTCGGGGAAGTGCTGGACGTCACGATCAGACTCTTCCTGTTGCTGGCCCGGCAGCTGTGGACACAAACACACAGCTTCAGGTTAGCAGCAGGTCAGCACAGGTGAGTGGCTCCGCCTCCCACCTGCAGGAGCCATTGCAACGAGCCAATCAGAGTTCCTAATTTCTCCTGACTGATTCCCAGTCGCCATTCCAGCACAACGCTGGTTCCAGCGATTTGATTGACCGCAGCTGCTGCGAAATGCCCCGACGTCGCCATGGTGACGGCAGCAGCACCAGCAGGTCAGAGTTACTGATGGAAACATTACAGACCCGGCGGACCGTCACAGAGACGGGAACGCCTGATCCGCACCGCGGCTACGGAAACCCAGACAGGACAATTACTGCTGTTAGACCAGAGACGTGCGACCTCGTTTATTAAACCGTCAGCAGCAGTCAGAACCCGGACCCGGCTGCCGGTTCTGGTGGAACCAGTCAGAACACACACGGTGTGTGATCCGGTAATTGTCCTGTCTGAACGCTGTAATCAGCCGACAGGAAGAACAGCCTCCATGTTGGCCATTACAGACGCTTCAACGCCTCCAGAACCAGAACCAGAACCAGCCGGACTCTGTTCCTGCTTCAGTACAGCTCAAATATTTACATACACCGAGGTGATACATGTGGCGCTGTTACAGTCAGAGATAAACAGACATTTTCATCATTTTATCCATTTATTTAAACGTCACAGGCTTTTTACTAAGATCCAAACTAAATGTTTCGTTAGAGAACTAAATATTTAATTAACAGGCTAGACATTTTTAAATTAGTAAATTATCTAAATATAAACTTCCAAACTAAATATTTAGTTTGAAACTGACATTTATAAATGAATAAATAACATAACTTTGAAAAATAAACTAATTTTTTCCTCTTATAGGAAAAAATAAACAACCCAAATTATTGATATTAATTTTGTATCTTTCCAAACGGCTCATCTGAGCAAAAATCAAGTTTTTTATTAAAATGAATTGATTTGAGCCAAACTTTAACTGAGCAGGTTTGTATTTCAAAGCAGGCCCACAGCATGATGCTGCCACCACCAGTATTGAAACAAAATGGCCTCCTTTCTGCTGACTGACGGCCGGTCCGACCGGGAGGAGCAGAATCAGAAGCGACCCGTGGGTTGCCAGGTTGAACGGCAGAGCCGCGGGTTGCCAGGTTGGACGGCTCAGCCGCGGGTTGCCAGGTTGGACGGCTCAGCCGCAGGTTGCCAGATTGGATGGCAGAGCCGCAGGTTGCCAGGTTGGACGGCTCAGCCGCGGGTTGCCAGGTTGGACGGCTCAGCCGCGGGTTGCCAGGTTGGACGGCTCAGCCGCGGGTTGCCAGGTTGGACGGCTCAGCCGCAGGTTGCCAGATTGGATGGCAGAGCCGCAGGTTGCCAGGTTGGATGGCTCAGTCATGGGTTGCCAGATTGGACGGCTGAGCCGTGGGTTGCCAGGTTGGACAGCTTAAAGTCTCCAGATGGAGAAAGCAATGCTTTGGGTTTGGATGCAGATCAGAACTCAGGTTTCCTGCAGCCTTTAAATGCACCGCTAGCAGAAGCTGATAAAAACCAGGGTTCCTGAACGCAGCAGAGCTTAAAGTAGGTCTGAGGTTATAAAAATCAGCCCAGTTTTACATTGCTTTTTTAATAACGATGTCAGTTTCATCTCAAACAAACAAAACAAACTGAAATGCTAAAGAGCTAGCAGACGTGGCTAGCTGCAGCTAGCTTGTTCTCTGTGTTTCTTTGTCGTATCTTTGAGCCCCAATACTCCGGGTCAGGAAGGAAATATTTCCCGTTTCATGAAACTCGGTGGCCCTGAAGCTTCTGCTATCTGGTTATGTTGTGGAAGTCGTCGGTGTTTCAGGAAGTTTATTCGCCGTGGCTGATCGGTTTGTTCTTTCTGTGGAGAGGCAAGCTGACGCAGAGCTGAGCTCCGGTTCTCCAGGCAACGGCGGTACGGGAGCTGCAGTGGCCAAAACACTGCAGACGCTGCATGCAAGGTTTCCCCAGAAAACCGGGTCAGTCCGGTGGCTGGGCGCTAGGGCAGTCGTGTTTTTGAGTTTGAAAATATCACTTGATAATTATGTGTTATTGAAAGATTGTAACATTAATACCTGAACACCAAATCTAAACAAACAAGCAATGCTTAGCCTGGTGGGAGCACAAGTAAAGCCTGGTGGCCCGCCAGGCTTATAATACACCGGGGGAAACCATGTGCATCGTTTCCGTATCACAGATATCAGCTGATTCTGTGAAACTCAGTCCAGACTGGAAAGCAGCTGAGCTACAGGAAGCATCACCGCACGGCGCCTCTCAGCTGCGACGCTTCCTGACCCGTTTGCCTTCATCTCTACATCTGGTGACGGATTTACGCCATGAAATTAGCACATCACCATAAAGTTTAATTTACCGGCGTGATATGACATCCTGTAGGCGTGCACCAAGAAATCTGCCGCGGTTTCCTTTTATTAGGAGATCAGGATCGGCCGATGCATCTGAAGCTGATCTTATCAAACGATCTTATCTACCTCTGCACAGGTCTAAAAATCAACCACAGCTACTAACACGCAACATTCAGACAAAAAATCCAATAAAACAGCATCGACCAAACTGAGAATCAGCAGGTCAGAAACTGTAATCGGTGCAGTGCAAGTTTCCTGCATGATCCAAGATGGTAGAGCACAGTTAATCTGTGCAGATGTCAGCAGGAGAAGAGAAGAAGAAATCAGGAAAAGCTGCTCTGAATCTCCTGCTTCCTGTCAGATGAGAAGAAGGGATGAAACGCAGCTCCTCAACAAACAGCAACAGGAAGCTTCCCGTCGCCATGCCGACACAAATCCCCGAGAAACCCAGAGCCTCAGAGGGCGGCGGACGTTGGATGAACGGATGGATGCAGCCCTACCTCTCGGAGCGCCGCAGCATGTTTCTCTCTGGCAGTGAGAAGTTGGACAGAACCGTCCAGGACTCAGACATGCTGAGGCTCCAGCGGCATCGCTATGACGACGACCGTCAGCAGCCGCACTGAGCGCGTGCAAAAGCTGCTGCTGTGGTGACCGTCTCCTCCCCTCTCCCCCCGGTCCGTTTCTCCCCGATCAGAACCGGATGATTCTTCCAGAACCTCAAAATCCTCCCGACATGCAGCAGCCGACGTGACGTCAACACACACACACACACACACACCAGACCCTTCAGAGCAGCAGACTCAGAGGAAACAGCGCCACCTTCAGGTTCTGACTACAGATGCATGTAATCATTAATGAGATAATCTAAAGTTGATTAATTTTATTGATTAATTGATAAGTAGATAAGTTCTCTTATCAAAAGAACTGGCCGTCTTCTCATGACGAAGGATCACATTTTTTAACATTTAAAAAACCCATCATTACATTATTAATTATTATTTTGTGTCGGCTGCATTAAACACCGACTGAGTAAACAGAAAATAGATTTTGTGAAATTATCGAACTCCTATTTATAACATGGAACCTCTTCAGTTCCTTGTTTGTAACAGAACAATAAAATAAGACGTGCAGCAGTTCATGAGCAGAGACGTTCAGGAGGATTTTCAGATCAGATCTGATAAATTTATCCAGAAATCTGTTCTGGATTAAGTTTTCTGAGAGTTACTCTTTCTGCTGAACTGGAACTGCAGATTTTGCTGCTCAGACATCAAAACCATCCCAGCATTGATCACTGTTAACGTCACCAGACGCCGAAATAGGAAACAATCGTAGCGTTTTTCCTCCTGACAGCCCGGTACGTTGCGTTTTCCAGCTGCTGTGGTTCTGAGTCAAACCAGCCTGTTCCCCTCCTGGCCTGTGGGGGCGCTGCACCAAGAACCACTGAAGGAAACGACAAAAAAACCTCTGAAGACACTGAGAGCAACTTCCTGTTTCACCAGATGGAAACAGAAACAGAGACGTCAGATTTCTGGTAAAACACCACCAGTCGTTTCTCCTGCTAGCGCTAAGCTAACGCTAGTGTTACCCAGAATGCCCTGCGCTTTAGTCCACTTCCTGCTATGCTGACCTGAAAGCATTTTTCCCCACCAGCATGTCTGCAGGCGGCCCTCTGGACCAATCAGGAGTGCTACAAGTGGGAGGGGGCGGGGCTTACCTCCAGAGGAAGGGGTTTCCTCGCAGGTAAGCAGGGGCGGAGAGAGGGCCATCGCAGGGAAAAGAGGGAGAGGAGGAGGAGGAAGGCTGGTCGACAGAGGGGTGGAAGGAGGTGGGGGACAGCAGGTGATGAAGGAGGAAGCTGCTGTTGCCGTGGCAACGCAGCTGAGCCGGTGACCAGATTCTGACGAGAGAGAGAGAAAGAGAGGAGGAGGAAGAGAGGATGAAGAGTAGGGAAGAGTGGAGAGGATTGCAGAGCCTTCTAGTGGTGCCTGGTGGGAACTGCAGCTACATGATTATCCGTTTCCACACCTGGAACTTAGATTTATTATCCTAAACTCAATCCAAAGATTTGAGATGTAAATAATCCACAAGTTAATAAACTTAACACTAACTGCTCTCAAATCACGATGCGTTCGCTTTCCCTCAGAAAACTCAGCTCTACAAAAGATTCTGCTGCTTTTTAGACAGAAATGTTTTAGTTTAGGTTTCAGTTTGAATTTTTCTGCCTTCAGTTCAAGCTGTGAATGAAGGATCCAGGGACGGAGAAGCTTCTCTGCAGGGTGGAGGCCTCCACCCCCCGCTGGGTGGGACCGGACCCCTGCTGTCCACACACCTTAATGTGGACCCAGAAGAACCTCTGGGTCCAATCAGAGCCACATCCAGCGCTTGGGAGGCTCTCCACACCGACTCTGAAACCCCAAGAGTCAAATTAACAGAAACAATTTGGGCTATTTAGCCTGTCAGAGGGGAAAAGGGCTTATTTATCAGAGTATTTTCAGCATGTTATTCATTTATAAATGTCAGCTTCAAACTAAATATCTAATTCACTAGCTAAATATTTAGTTTAGAAACTAAATGTTTAGCTTACAAAATACTTGCTTGCTGAAGCTAAATATTTAGCTAGCTAGCTAAACATCTAAAGCTACATATTTAAACTGCAAGATAAATATTCAACTAGAAAGCTCAGTATTTAGGTGCCGTGCTAACGCTAGATATTTAGCTTCCTAGCAAAAATACCGAACTTATTAGCTCAATATTTTCTTACTAAATTAATTACACAGATAGCAAGCTAAATATTTACTTTCTAGGTTTGGAACTGACATTTACAAATGAATAAGTAACATGTTGAAAGTCTGACTTGGTGCTCCTCCATTTACTCTCTCATGCTAAACAACCAAACTGATTGCTACTAGTCTTTAGCTGTGCTACATGACAAACAGACTCCCCGCCATCTTAGCGTAGGAACGAGAGATGAACGCCACTGATTGGCCCACTAATTTAACTTCCTGAAACAGGACGGCTTTGGTTCATTTCCTGTGGCGTTCCTCCAGGCTGCGTTTCAGGCCCTGTGGGTTTCTTGTTAGCCGAGCTTCTAGCCGTCCACTGACCTCCAGGTATATCAATCAGCTCTAATGAACTTAAACGAGTTTGAGAGTCTGGGAGACGTGAAACCCTCACAAGTCTGGATTAAAGCAAGAATAAAACTTTTCTGTCATCGGGGCGACTGCAGACAGGTGACATGACGACCGGCTGTCGGCGTCCGTCTCCACAGGCCGTTTGGTCTGCCAGACGTTCGCCAGCTCAGGTCGGCTCATCGTGATGCGAGCGCCGCCATCTTCCCACAGGATCTCCATGGACATTCTGTCTGACCGCTGGACTTACTGGACTCTAATTAAAGCCTCAGTGACTCAGCCGGATCCGCCATGACGCATCCAGACTGGGTTTCCCCAGAACCGTCCAGAACCAGAGCGGCTGTGTGGACGGTTCTGGTCCGTTTCCCTGCGAGAAGGAACCAACTCAACGGGAGAATCCGTCTGCTCTTCCCGACCGCTTCCAGAAACCACTGCTGAGTTTTCTAGATTCACGTTTCCAGAGTTCTCTGTCCGTTTTACGCTAATTTAATAATTAACTCAATGATTTATTTAATTCAAAAGCGTGAGATGAGTAAGAGAAATTCATTAAATATGGACCAAAACTGGATGGATGCATAACGAACAGATGATCAGATGGACGGACAGGACCAGGACCAGGACCAGGACAGGGACCAGGACCAGGACCAGGACCAGAATCAGAACCAGGACCAGAACCAGAACCAGGACCAAATCCAGAACCAGGACCAGGACCAGGAACAGAACCAGGTCCTGGTCCTGGACCTGGACCTCTTCATCTCGTGTTCTGGGACAAAAGGCTGGAACCAGGACCAGAATCAGCATTAAGAGAACCTAAACTCTGGTTCTACTTCCCACTAAACTCAAGTTATCCAACTTCTGGTTCTGGTGTCTGTGGTTCTGGTGTAAATGGTTCTGGTTCTGGTTGTCTTACTGCAGGCGGAGGTGAGGCGCTCCGCAGCGCTCCTTCCTCCTCTTCATCTCGTGTTCTGGGACAAAAGGCTGAGCTGTAATCTGTGATAATCCAGCAGCGTGGAGCCGCTCATCTGTCCGTCCTGATCTCCGTTTAAAGGGATGACCTCAGAGTTATGTCACACACACACACACACACACACACACACACACACACACACACACACACACACACACACACACACACACACACACACACACACACACACACTTCTCGGGGTGAAACGTTCCTTTGGGTTTCTGAATCCTAATCCAGAACCTGTATCCACAGCAGATTATTCTCAGCAGCCAGTTTGCTCCATGAATCCCATTTCGGATTTCCCCGTTTGTTCTGGAATAATCCACATCCTGTTCCAAACGTCAGATAAAATCCGAGAGCGGTTCCTCCCCTGAAGGCAAAACCCGACCCAAAACCTTCATGGAGGAGACGTCCGGACCGAGAGGAGCAGCGCCGACCCGGTTCCCTTCATGTTCCCAGAACCGGAGCGCCGATCCTGCTGCAGCTGTCAGGTTAATCCCTCTGCTAGCGGCTAACGCTCTGCTGTCTGCAGCGACCAGAGGACAGAGAGAGGAGGGGGGCCGGGCCGGGCCGGGTCGGGTCCAACAGGTTTCCTCTGAAACCATCTGGCTTTAACAATCTGAAGAAAGTCTTTAAAAACATTTACATTTATTGTTATTTAACTGGAATTTACTGTGAAAGTTTTATTACACTGTAAAACAGACAACAGAGCTGGTGGAAATTATTGGGACAAATATGTTAATATTTTTGTGTTTATTTTCTTTTTAATAAAAATAACTTGTATTAAAAAAATTATAGCCAGTTTGTTATTTCATGGTTTGATATTTTTGGCATAATTTATTTTATCTATTTTAAAGATAATTAATATTAGTTGTTGGCTACAAATTCTCATTTTTAGAAATCAAAATTAAATTTAATAATTTTTTTTAAATTAAGTTTTGGATGGTTCTGGAGTCCTTAAGCGATTCTATTGGACTGCATTGGATTTATATAAAAAGATGCTACATTTACGCTGCAGTAAAATTATAGTTTGAATATGCCTGAAATATAAAAGTGGAGATAAAATGGTACCAAAAGTATCAAAACAACAGGGTTTCTCCCAGTGTATCCTAAGCCTGGCAGCCCGCCATGCTTCACTGATTTATATTTGTGAACAAAGAATTATGCAGCGTTTCCATCTCAACTCGCTGCCCAGCGTGTGGCGCTGTCTGCCCTGTAAAGTTCATGTCTGTGTCCCGGTTGGTCGGAGCGTTAGCAGCTAACGAACCAGTGCTAACCTCGTCATGCAGCCCGGTGAGGAGCTTTAGCCTTGTAGTCACGCTTATCGCTGGTTTTATGTTATTTTATTATTATTTTCCCCGTTACACAAAGCATCAAATTGTATCAAATGCTTTGTGTACTTAGTCAGTCAGAGGTAAGACGCATGAAGATCAGAAAAACTCGTCCCATAAACTCCAGCAACCAAAACAGTTTCTGTGATTCTTATTAAAACTCAACAGAAACTAAAAGTCAGAGCTGCTAAAGCCACATTAGCAGCACTGAATTAAATCTCCTGTTTGTTGCTCATCTCTGCAGATTTAAATCATCATGCAGGGCCGGTCCAAGGCTGATGAGGCCTGGGGCAGAATCTGACTGAGGGGCCCCTGTAGCTGCTACAACATCAGCAGCTCTAACAGGGAGAAACCCTGAAATAAACAGGAAGTTCAGCTTCACCAACAGGAAGTTCAGATTGACCAACAGGACTTTTGGGTTAAAGCAGACTTTCTGGCCCTGATTTAGCCCCATACAGGCTTTTAATATGAAATCTGGAAGAACCAGGAAGCTGAAAGTAAGGAAGGACAGCAGGAAGGAAAGAAAGAGAAAACATGAGGAAGTAAGGAGTGAAGGAAGGAAGCAAGAGAGGAAACGGTGAATGAATGAAGTACAGAGCAAAGGAAGTCTGGTTTTGTTTCCAGATTATTAAAATCCTAAAATAAATTAAATCCTTTTCATGATGGGAATCACTTCAGACAGAGCCAGGAACGTTCCTGGAAACCATCTGGATCCTGCAGGTCCAAAACACACAGAACCTTACCAGCGACACACGCACGCACGCACGCACGCACACACACACACACACACAAACCTGATATAAATAGACCTGCAGAAGGAGCTGCAGCTGTTCCTGCGCTTCACCTGAACCTCCAGCAGGAGGCGACCTGAACAAGCAGCAAAGATTAACCAGTGACACCTAAAGCCGAAGTCTGATTGGCTCGTTGCTTCTCTCCAGGTGAGAACTCGGCTCTGATTGGATGAAAGGTTTCAGGTACTTACAAGCTGCCTCTTCTGGGAAGACTCAGCTCCTTCTGAAACAGAGGAAACAGAGAAGCAGTTTGTCAATTTCTGGATTCAAACCATCAACCAGAGCGTTTCATACAGCGGTGCTCAAAGGGCGGCTGAATTGGGGTCATGTTTCTTAGAAACGACTAAAAAATAGCTTAATAAAAATTAAAAAGATATTATGGAGCTAATTTGGGGGCTTATAAATTTTTAAAGACAATTTGAAACAAAAAAAGTGATTTTTCCATCAATTTACTACAAAATATTGACTCTTGGTTTGCTTAATAAAAATACTGAAGGCATAGTTATTACAAAAATAAGATGAACATTTATTTTAAAAATACTAAGAAATGACCAAAAGTTATTTGGTCATAAATGGTTTAACAGTGCAGGAGTTTGACCAGCAGATGTCGCTGCAGCACATCAGATCCAGCCTGCAGTAAAACGACTTCAGTTGTTTTACAGTACAGAAAATCAGCAAATTTCACTAAACATGATTTATTTTAAGAGTTAATAAAGTTTCTAACAGTGAGCAGAAACATCGTCAGTCCTGATATAAAGACTGAATGAGGCTGGAGGGAGTCAGAGAGCCGCGGTGCAGACTGAGCATGTGCAGAGATAAAGCTCTCCAATGCCGCGCGCGCACACACACACACACACACACACACACACGCACACACACTGAGTGCTTCAGGCTGATAAATGGCTCACATCTCTTCATGTGTTTTCAGAGACGATAATGGAGAAAATGTAGTCTGGCTGATCAGAGGTCTGCTGTGATGTCAACGTCAACCCAACGTCAACCCAACGTCAACCCAACGTCAACCCAACGTCAACATCAAACCAAATCATTTAAAATGCACATCAGAATTTCACCATCCAATAATAATGCTGATGACTTGGTTGTGTGGTTCCATCCCCAGATGAGGCTGTTACATCTAAACGTGCTGATGACATGCAGCTTTATGCTGCTGCTGAGAAACTGAAAACACTTCGGCTGAAAGTTGTTGAACATTTAAAATCATATTTTACAAAATTACCTTTTTTTTTGTACAACCTAAGAGTCAGAATATGTGGCGACGGGTTAATAATGTGCAGCTGATTCATCGGATACAAACTGTCAGGACAGACGGTCTCTTCTGTCCCTGAACATCTGGAACATGGAGGAAGAGGAGGAGGAAGAAGAGGAAGAGGAGGAAGGCTCCGAGTATTTTCTGCTCTTAGCATCGATCAGAGAGAGAAACTGATCCTCATCAGACACATTATTGCATTACCAGGTTCTGGTTTCTGCAGATGCTGAATGCTGAGAGAGATTAACTCCACCTCCACCTCCACCTCTACCACCATCTCTACCTCCGTCTCTATCTCTACCTCCATCTCTACCTCCACCTCTACCTCCATCTCTACCTCCACCTCTACCTCCATCTCTACCTCCACCTCTACCTCCATCTCTACCTCCACCTCCACCTCCATCTCTACCTCCGTCTCTACCTCCACCTCCACCTCTACCACCATCTCTACCTCCGTCTCTACCTCCGTCTCTACCTCCACCTCCATCTCTACCTCCGTCTCTACCTCCGTCTCTACCTCCACCTCCATCTCTACCTCCGTCTCCACCTCCACCTCCGTCTCTACCTCCATCTCTACCTCCGTCTCTACCTCCACCTCCGTCTCTACCTCCATCTCTACCTCCGTCTCTATCTCTACCTCCATCTCTACCTCCGTCTCTACCTCCGTCTCTACCTCCGTCTCCATCCCTACCTCCGTCTCCATCTCTACCTCCACCTCCGTCTCTACCTCCACCTCCATCTCTACCTCCGTCTCTACCTCCACCTCCATCTCTACCTCCGTCTCTACCTCCACCTCCATCTCTACCTCCATCTCTACCTCCGTCTCCATCTCTACCTCCGTCTCCATCTCTACCTCCGTCTCTACCTCCACCTCCATCTCTACCTCCATCTCTACCTCCACCTCCATCTCTACCTCCATCTCTACCTCCGCCTCTACCTCCACCTCCGTCTCTACCTCCGTCTCCATCCCTACCTCCACCTCCATCTCTACCTCCATCTCCACCTCCATCTCCACCTCCATCTCTACCTCCACCTCCGTCTCTACCTCCATCTCTACCTCCACCTCCGTCTCTACCTCCGTCTCTACCTCCGTCTCCACCTCTACCTCCGTCCCCATCCCTACCTCCACCTCCATCTCTACCTCCACCTCCGTCTCTACCTCCGTCCTCCATCTCTACCTCCACCTCCATCTCTACCTCCATCTCTACCTCCACCTCCACCTCTGTCTCTACCTCCACTTCTACCTCCGTCTCTACCTCCGTCCTCCATCTCTACCTCCATCTCTACCTCCGTCTCCACCTCCACCTCCGTCTCTACCTCCATCTCTACCTCCATCTCCATCTCTACCTTCACCTCCATCTCTACCTCCATCTCTACCTCCGTCTCCATCTCTACCTCCGTCTCCATCCCTACCTCCACCTCCATCTCTACCTCCATCTCTACCTCCGTCTCCACCTCCACCTCCGTCTCTACCTCCATCTCTACCTCCATCTCCATCTCTACCTTCACCTCCATCTCTACCTCCACCTCCGTCTCTACCTCCGTCTCTACCTCCGTCTCTACCTCCGTCTCCATCCCTACCTCCACCTCCATCTCTACCTCCATCTCTACCTCCACCTCCGTCTCTACCTCCGTCTCTACCTCCGTCTCCATCTCTACCTCCACCTCCATCTCTACCTCCACTTCTACCTCCGTCTCTACCTCCGTCCTCCATCTCTACCTCCATCTCTACCTCCGTCTCCACCTCCACCTCCGTCTCTACCTCCATCTCTACCTCCATCTCCATCTCTACCTTCACCTCCATCTCTACCTCCATCTCTACCTCCGTCTCTACCTCCGTCTCTACCTCCGTCTCCATCCCTACCTCCACCTCCATCTCTACCTCCATCTCCATCTCTACCTCCATCTCTACCTCCACCTCCGTCTCTACCTCCGTCTCTACCTCCGTCTCCATCCCTACCTCCACCTCCATCTCTACCTCCATCTCCATCTCTACCTCCGTCTCTACCTCCGTCTCTACCTCCATCTCTACCTCCACCTCCGTCTCTACCTCCGTCTCTACCTCCGTCTCCATCTCTACCTCCACCTCCATCTCTACCTCCACTTCTACCTCCGTCTCTACCTCCGTCCTCCATCTCTACCTCCATCTCTACCTCCGTCTCCACCTCCACCTCCGTCTCTACCTCCATCTCTACCTCCATCTCCATCTCTACCTTCACCTCCATCTCTACCTCCATCTCTACCTCCGTCTCTACCTCCGTCTCTACCTCCGTCTCTACCTCCATCTCCATCTCTACCTTCACCTCCATCTCTACCTCCGTCTCTACCTCCGTCTCTACCTCCGTCTCCATCTCTACCTCCACCTCCATCTCTACCTCCACTTCTACCTCCGTCTCTACCTCCGTCCTCCATCTCTACCTCCATCTCTACCTCCGTCTCCACCTCCACCTCCGTCTCTACCTCCATCTCTACCTCCATCTCCATCTCTACCTTCACCTCCATCTCTACCTCCATCTCTACCTCCGTCTCTACCTCCGTCTCTACCTCCGTCTCTACCTCCGTCTCCATCCCTACCTCCACCTCCATCTCTACCTCCATCTCCATCTCTACCTCCATCTCTACCTCCACCTCCGTCTCTACCTCCGTCTCTACCTCCACCTCCGTCTCTACCTCCATCTCTACCTCCATCTCCATCTCTACCTTCACCTCCATCTCTACCTCCATCTCTACCTCCGTCTCTACCTCCGTCTCTACCTCCGTCTCTACCTCCGTCTCCATCCCTACCTCCACCTCCATCTCTACCTCCATCTCCATCTCTACCTCCGTCTCTACCTCCGTCTCTACCTCCATCTCTACCTCCACCTCCGTCTCTACCTCCGTCTCCATCCCTACCTCCACCTCCATCTCTACCTCCATCTCCACCTCCATCTCCACCTCTACCTCCTCCTCTACCTCCACCTCCGTCTCTACCTCCATCTCTACCTCCACCTCCGTCTCTACCTCCATCTCTACCTCCACCTCCGTCTCTACCTCCATCTCTACCTCCACCTCCGTCTCTACCTCCGTCTCCATCCCTACCTCCACCTCCATCTCCACCTCCACCTCCATCTCTACCTCCACCTCCGTCTCTACCTCCATCTCTACCTCCACCTCCACCTCTACCTCCGTCTCTACCTCCATCTCTACCTCCGTCTCTATCTCTACCTCCATCTCTACCTCCACCTCCATCTCTACCTCCGTCTCTACCTCCACCTCCATCTCTACCTCCATCTCTACCTCCGTCTCCATCTCTACCTCCGTCTCCATCTCTACCTCCGTCTCTACCTCCACCTCCATCTCTACCTCCATCTCTACCTCCGTCTCTACCTCCACCTCCGTCTCTACCTCCGCCTCTACCTCCACCTCCGTCCCTACCTCCGTCTCCATCCCTACCTCCACCTCCATCTCTACCTCCATCTCCACCTCCATCTCCACCTCCATCTCTACCTCCACCTCCGTCTCTACCTCCATCTCCACCTCCACCTCCACCTCTACCTCCGTCTCTATCTCCACCTCCGTCTCTACCTCCGTCTCCATCCCTACCTCCACCTCCATCTCTACCTCCATCTCCACCTCCACCTCCACCTCCGTCTCTATCTCTACCTCCGTCTCTACCTCCGTCTCCATCTCTACCTCCGTCTCCACCTCTACCTCCGTCTCTATCTCCACCTCCGTCTCTACCTCCGTCCTCCATCTGTACCTCCACCTCCATCTCTACCTCCATCTCTACCTCCACCTCTGTCTCTACCTCCACTTCTACCTCCGTCTCTACCTCCGTCCTCCATCTCTACCTCCATCTCTACCTCCATCTCCATCTCTACCTTCACCTCCATCTCTACCTCCATCTCTACCTCCGTCTCCATCTCTACCTCCGTCTCTACCTCCGTCTCCATCCCTACCTCCACCTCCATCTCTACCTCCATCTCCATCTCTACCTCCATCTCTACCTCCGTCTCCACCTCCACCTCCGTCTCTACCTCCATCTCTACCTCCATCTCCACCTTCACCTCCATCTCTACCTCCATCTCTACCTCCACCTCCGTCTCTACCTCCGTCTCTACCTCCGTCTCCATCCCTACCTCCACCTCCATCTCTACCTCCATCTCCATCTCTACCTCCATCTCTACCTCCACCTCCGTCTCTACCTCCGTCTCTACCTCCGTCTCTACCTCCGTCTCTACCTCCGTCTCCATCTCTACCTCCACCTCCATCTCTACCTCCACTTCTACCTCCGTCTCTACCTCCGTCCTCCATCTCTACCTCCATCTCTACCTCCGTCTCCACCTCCACCTCCGTCTCTACCTCCATCTCTACCTCCATCTCCATCTCTACCTTCACCTCCATCTCTACCTCCGTCTCTACCTCCGTCTCCATCCCTACCTCCACCTCCATCTCTACCTCCATCTCCATCTCTACCTCCATCTCTACCTCCACCTCCGTCTCTACCTCCGTCTCTACCTCCGTCTCCATCCCTACCTCCACCTCCATCTCTACCTCCACCTCCGTCTCTACCTCCATCTCTACCTCCACCTCCGTCTCTACCTCCGTCTCCATCCCTACCTCCACCTCCATCTCTACCTCCATCTCCACCTCCATCTCCACCTCTACCTCCTCCTCTACCTCCACCTCCGTCTCTACCTCCATCTCTACCTCCACCTCCGTCTCTACCTCCATCTCTACCTCCACCTCCGTCTCTACCTCCGTCTCCATCCCTACCTCCACCTCCATCTCCACCTCCACCTCCATCTCTACCTCCACCTCCGTCTCTACCTCCATCTCTACCTCCACCTCCACCTCTACCTCCGTCTCTACCTCCATCTCTACCTCAGTCTCTATCTCTACCTCCGTCTCTACCTCCGTCTCTACCTCCACCTCCGTCTCTACCTCCACCTCCATCTCTACCTCCACCTCTACCTCCACCTCCGTCTCTACCTCCATCTCCACCTCCACCTCTACCTCCGTCTCTATCTCCACCTCCGTCTCTACCTCCGTCTCCATCTCTACCTCCATCTCTACCTCCACCTCCATCTCTACCTCCGTCTCTACCTCCGTCTCCATCCCTACCTCCACCTCCATCTCTACCTCCATCTCCACCTCCATCTCCACCTCCACCTCCGCCTCTACCTCCACCTCCGTCTCTACCTCCACCTCCGTCTCTACCTCCACCTCCATCTCTACCTCCACCTCCACCTCTACCTCCATCCCTACCTCCACCTCCGTCTCTACCTCCATCTCTACCTCCACCTCCACCTCTACCTCCGTCTCTACCTCCACCTCCGTCTCCACCTCCACCTCCATCTCCACCTCCATCTCTACCTCCACCTCCACCTCCATCTCCACCTCCATCTCTACCTCCATCCCTACCTCCGTCTCCATCTCCACCTCCACCCCCATCATCATCCCCAGGCGGTGCAGCCTGTGGTCAGACTCAGTCAGGCTGTTCCAGCTGAGATGAGCTGATCCAGATGACGTGTAGCAGAGCAGGATCTGGTAACATGCTTCATGTTTAATGGCTGATGGAGACGCAGTGGGAGGGGTTAATGTCATTACGGAGACGGAGGGAAAACGAGGCGCAGTGCTGCAGGGGAGACATCAGCAGCTCCCAGAGCTTCATCAGGATGGACTCTCCAGATAAACTCGATATAGAAAAGCTCCAGGGCGATGTCCCGCCCCCAGCTTCCTGCTGTAAGGCAAAAAGCTGCTGGCTAACAAGGGCTAGCATCGCTTTTAGCTGTTATCAATATAATGAGCTAAGTCTCAAATATACGTCTGATATATAAAAGAAAAATGGACGTAGTGTTTTGCTACACCATATCTACACTATGACAACCAGATAAGCTCATAAAAAAGTTTTAATTAAGAAAATTAGCGAGGGAGAGGGAAGTAGCTCAGTTATGCTAGCTTGACATTGATAACATTGACATTTAGATGTGATGTGGAATTCTGTGTTTGGTTCAATAAAAAAACGGCGACCAAAACTCCGACTGACAGATCAGTAGATTTAAACTAGCTAAGCAACCACCGCTGGAAGATTAGCTAATAGCAGCAGTAGCTAATCTAACACAAAACGCACAAATATTTCCAAATTAGTACCATAAACACTAATTTTTATTGCAAAAAAAAAAATCAAAAAGTATCACGAAATCCTGGAGGAACTGAAAAATGTTCAATAATATTTAATTTTAAGAATTTATTGATATTTTAAAGTTTGTGAACAAGTTTTATCAACATTTTGGCACAACCGGCCCTTTAAGAGAATTCATGATCTTAATTTGGCCCAAAACTAAATTGAGTTTGACAGCCCTGGATTAGACCGTTAGACTGAGGCGGATCCGTCTGTTTTCATCCCTCCAGCTGCATTAGATCAATCATTCCTGATTGGTGAGAAACTCTGAACTTTCAGGTTGAGCTTCGAGTTTCAGGAACATTTTGTTGACTTAAAAACCCAACAATCATGTCAGATCGTTAAAGACGATGGAGAACTTCAACCTCAACCACCGATCCGCCCGACTCGGCTGAGCCGTCCTTCAGTTACAAAAGCTGATCGGGGAAACTGGCAGCATCCCCTCAGTCTGCCTCACATGGACCCGTTTCTTCTTCTGTGTTCTTAACAGGCGGGTCGTTTTCCATCTGGCTTCATTCAGAGCCAAACAGACCAGCTAACTTTAGCCTGAAATCAATCTCACAGCTTGGTGCCATCTACAAGGTCTATCCAAGGCAATCTGTGATTGATTAACAGGCCTGAAACAAAGGTAATCAATATGTTTGATTAACTCTGACGTTAAACTGAGCTGTGGATATTTTCACAGGTCAGAAAAACAAACTGCTCTGGTTTATATTACTGATCAACGTTAAAGCTGCTGAAAAAACATTTCTGAGTTATATTAGCAAAACATAAAAACACATTTATGTTTCAAAGATTTAACCTAAAAGGTTCTGAAAAATTAACTTGTTTACATTCGTGATTTAAGATGAAAGCTACTAAAAGTCTAATTATTTGGTTTTTATTCATGATTTAAACTAAATGCTGCTAAACAACTAAATATCCAGCTGGAAAAAATATTTCAACTGAAAAACCAAAATGTTAAAACGGCTTTTAATAAAAATTTTATCTTCTGACATGATGAAATGTTTTGATTTAAAACATTCAGTATTTAAAAAAATAAATATATTAAAGTATAAAACGGACATTTAGCAGCAATAATTCAGCAAACAGACTAAGGAAGATGTGTGTGTCTCTCTCTGTGTGTGTCTGTGTGTGTGTGTGTGTGTGTGTCTCTGTGTGTGTGTGTGTGTGTGTGTGTGTGTGTGTGTGTGTGTATCGGGGGTTCTCCACCGGGGGCCTGATCATAATAACAGCCTTTAGCTGAGCTAAAACCGAGTAATTAGCAGGAGGCTGGTGGGGAGCGGATCCATTATGAACTCGGTGAATATTGATGAGGAAACGGCGACAACAAAGCGGCTCAAACAAAGGCCGCCATCGGCAGCGCAGCCCCCAGAGACGCGCTGATGGAGAAAAACACGAGAAGAGACGAAGAGACGAAGAGACGAAGGCGATTTAATGGAGAAGTTCTGACAAAACAGAAAACAGATTTACAGAGAATCAACGGCACAAAGAGAGTACAGCCTCATAACTCCAGGGATTTACTCATCATCAGGCCTGTGGCAATTCATCAATTCATTAATTCATCAATTCATTAATTCATTAATTCATCAATTCATTAATTCATTAATTCATCAATTCATCAATTCATCAATTCATCAATTCATCAATTCATTAATTCATCAATTCATTAATTCATCAATTCATCAATTCATTAATTCATCAATTCATTAATTCATTAATTCATCAATTCATCAATTCATTAATTCATTAATTCATCAATTCATTAATTCATCAATTCATTAATTCATTAATTCATCAATTCATTAATTCATCAATTCATTAATTCATCAATTCATTAATTAATCGCATGATAAACTAAAACCAGCTCAATAATTTCCATTTGGATGATTCATCGTTTCAACGTTAGACCTCAGTCGGTTCTTTTTATGACGGATTAATGTGTTTACAGAGAAATTTATTTATTGATTGATATTATTTAAATGTCTTCCAGTTCCAGTGATAATTGTTCACTAGAATCTAAAGTTTATTCACCTTTCAGAATATCCTCTTGCATTTTTATTAATACCATCGTATCAGTCAAAATGGTTTCATAACAACAATATTATCATTTATCGTGATAACGTCTGGGACGATTTATCATCCAGAAATATTTACTATGACAGGCCAGAACCCTGAACAACATCAACCATCAACCTGGGAAAGGTCATAGGTCATCTCCTAACGACTAGTTGACCTCTGATGAACCAGGACAGGGGAGGAAGGAGAGAATGTGAGGAGAGGAAACAGAATTGCTGCGTAAACGGTCACTTCAAAATAAAAGCATGAATATAAACGGATAACTTCTCTAAAAATTCTTAATTTTACAAACAAATCTTCAACTCAGATGTCCAACTTCATTCAACTGAAAGTTTTAAAACAGCCAAGAAAATTAGTGCTTCAGAATTTATCTGGGAAAATTACTTTTGGGAAAGCTAAGCTAAAGTCTTCACACTTAGCAGAAAGTGCTAAACCACAAATCTAAAACTTGTTTGCCCACCACTAACATCAACATCATCAATAACAATCACTTATTAGCAGTAAAAACAGAAAGTTTCCTGGTGCTAGAAAGAATAATTTAACGGCACTAAACATTTTCCAAGTTAGCTAATGCGCCAAAGGAATAATTAGCTCAGCTGTTAGCGCATTAGCGGGAGTGTGTCTGCCACTGGTGACACTTTAAACCACGACCAGCTTCTCTGGTTCAAATCGACGACCCACAATCCTTTGCTGCATCACCGTCACATGACCAACCCCTTCCCTCCAGAAACACAAACAACCATATGGAAATTAAACCGTCTGTTAATAATAATAATAATGATGATGCGTGTCCTCTGCAGGTTGATCTAACGCTGATCTGCAGATCCATCCTCAGGATTTTCTTGCATCTTGCTTTGAGGAAATCAAAGTTTTCCAAATGAGACGTAATTAACCGCAGTTATATAAGAAACCTTCAGGAATAAAGAGCTGCCTGTGTTATAATCCATCTTAAGATAAATCTAATTAAACTCCGGTTTAGGTCAGTTCACTGAAACCGGAACGCTTTCACAACGTTCCTGCAGCAAATCCTGCAGAACTTTCTGTTCCAACCAACCGTCAGCCAAACAAAGCCCTGCTAAAGCTAGCAGAGAGCCGCCGTGGCGGATGACCTCAGCATCCGCTGATGTGTCCTAATGAACGCCTCGTAGCTGCTGGTTAACGACCCGCACCAGTTATGGCTCTACTGGGAGCACTGGGAGGCTGTCCTGGTTAGACACAGAAACACACTCTGGGTTGTATTAACACGCCTGATGTCCACCGCAGGCTGAATGTTTGTGTGTCTTCAGGAGAAAACATCCATTTGTGTCCAGCTTTTAATCTTCAGCAGAGCAGATGAAACGTCTGCAGCTGTAATGGCAGCCAGGCTCTGAGAACAGGCCGGGCTGCTGAGACTGGCTTCGTTTCCAATCATTAACGCGCCGGACTGAAGTGGGGCTCTTAGCCGGGACGAGGCCGTGGGAGGAAGAGCGGCCGTGACCCGCCAACATAAAAGCCTCCAGAGATGAGGAAATGTGGATCTTTGAGGTGAGCAAACACTCGTTCTGTGTGGGTTATGTCATAATTAAGCAGCTGAATATTTGATGCTTCATGTGGAATTATTTAGTTAGAAGAAATGTGTTTTCTTTCTGTTCCACCTCCAACGAAACAATGTTGGCTGTAATTAGCTAAAATGCTATTAGTTTTACAGTAGCACATAGCTTAAAATTAGCAACAAAGATTAAGTTTGCTATAACATGCTAATGCTAACATGTTTGCTAACAGTCTTGCTGTTTACTTTGAATGATCAGCTTCAACAATAACTGAAGAACCTTGAATGAGTTATATCAGCATTTATGCAACAGTGAGAAGAAACCTGGACAAGTTTTCCAAAACCTTCATGAATCCTGGAGCACTAAAGTCCAAACCACTTCAGGAGGACATGAGAGCGTTTGGCTGGTTGGAGGGAAAATTCATATCATAGAACTGAAGGCTGGACCATGACATTAGCTGCTCAACATTTTCCTGTTTCCTGGAACAGAGGTAATTAAATTCAAATCACCGGCCTAAAAATTGGATTTCCTTTTTCTCTGAAAGGAAAAATAAAGCGGAGCATTCATTCTGAAGCAGAGGCATTGAAACGTTTCGCCACATGGGCCGAAATCATCGAGTCGAAAGGGCAAAACTATAAACCACACATGCAATAACTGAGGACAAGAGATCTGGAAACTGTTCCAGATCTAACACATAAAAAAGACAATAAATTAGCAGATTCGGGTATGTGGGGTCCTGTTCACTGTGGAATCAGAAAAGAGGAATCCTTTGACTTGTTTTCATGTTAAGCACATCTGAAAGCCTCCAATCATGTCTGCAGGTGGAGTTTCCTGAATGATTCAGGCTGCAGGATTACAAACAGATGCAGAGGATTAAATCTGTCCACTTTGCTTTCAAATATGAACCAAACTGATTGGGTTCCCCTGCAGCTGCAGACAAACCAGAAGTCCTCTCACACACTCACACACACACACACACACTCACACTCACACACGCTCACACACACACTCAAACACACACACACTCACACACGCACACACTCACACACACACACACTCACACACACACTCAAACACACACACACTCACACACACACACACTCACGCACACACACACACACTCACACTCACACTCACACACACTCACACACACACACTCACACACACACTCAAACACACACACACTCACACACACACACACTCACGCACACACACTCACACACACACACACACACACACACACACACTCACGCACACACACACTCACACACACTCACACACACACTCACACACACACACACACACTCACACACACACACACACACTCACACACACACACTCACACACACACACACACACTCACACACACACACACTCACACACTCACACACACACTCACACACACACACTCACACACTCACTCACACTCACACTCACACACACACTCACACACTCACACACACTCACACACACACACTCACACACACACACACACACTCACACACACACACTCACACACACACACACACACTCACACACTCACACACACACACACACACTCACACACACACACACACTCAGAGGGGACAACGAGCTGCAGGCACCAAGACGAGGAGCCGCCATCCAACATGGCTGACGTCTGGCCTCAGTCTGGAGGCGAACCGCCGGCGAGGCAACAACACGAAGATAACCGGAGTTTAACCGTCTGGATGGAACCGACCGGACTGGGAGGGGTTCTGGACCGACTGGGCTGGGGGTTCTGGACTGGGCTGGGGGTTCTGGACCGACTGGGCTGGGGGTTCTGGACGGGGCTGGGGGTTCTGGACCGACTGGGCTGGGGGTTCTGGACCAACTGGGCTGGGGGTTCTGGACTGGGCTGGGGGTTCTGGACCAACTGGGCTGGGGGTTCTGGACCAACTGGGCTGGGGGTTCTGGACGGGGCTGGGGGTTCTGGACCGACTGGGCTGGGGGTTCTGGACCCACTGGGCTGGGGGTTCTGGACCCACTGGGCTGGGGGTTCTGGACGGGGCTGGGGGTTCTGGACCCACTGGGCTGGGGGTTCTGGACTGGGCTGGGGGTTCTGGACCGACTGGGCTGGGGGTTCTGGACCCACTGGGCTGGGGGTTCTGGACCCACTGGGCTGGGGGTTCTGGACCCACTGGGCTGGGGGTTCTGGACGGGGCTGGGGGTTCTGGACCCACTGGGCTGGGGGTTCTGGACCCACTGGGCTGGGGGTTCTGGACTGGGCTGGGGGTTCTGGACCGACTGGGCTGGGGGTTCTGGACTGGGCTGGGGGTTCTGGACCGACTGGGCTGGGGGTTCTGGACGGGGCTGGGGGTTCTGGACCGACTGGGCTGGGGGTTCTGGACGGGGCTGGGGGTTCTGGACCGACTGGGCTGGGGGTTCTGGACGGGGCTGGGGGTTCTGGACCGACTGGGCTGGGGGTTCTGGACCGACTGGGCTGGGGGTTCTGGACGGGGCTGGGGGTTCTGGACCGACTGGGCTGGGGGTTCTGGACCAACTGGGCTGGGGGTTCTGGACTGGGCTGGGGGTTCTGGACCGACTGGGCTGGGGGTTCTGGACCAACTGGGCTGGGGGTTCTGGACCCACTGGGCTGGGGGTTCTGGACCCACTGGGCTGGGGGTTCTGGACCCACTGGGCTGGGGGTTCTGGACGGGGCTGGGGGTTCTGGACCCACTGGGCTGGGGGTTCTGGACTGGGCTGGGGGTTCTGGACTGACTGGGCTGGGGGTTCTGGACTGGGCTGGGGGTTCTGGACCGACTGGGCTGGGGGTTCTGGACCGACTGGGCTGGGGGTTCTGGACGGGGCTGGGGGTTCTGGACCCACTGGGCTGGGGGTTCTGGACCGACTGGGCTGGGGGTTCTGGACGGGGCTGGGGGTTCTGGACCCACTGGGCTACATATTTAGCTAGAATGTAAAACTATTTCATATTTAAACAATCGTTAGCTCTGAGCTAGCTAACTGTGGCATTTTTAAATGAACGAATGTATGAGGAGAGCATGGACTCACACTTGTCCTCTTCTTAGAGGCTAAATAATCATTGGTGTTAATTTGTGTAACTTTATGAGCATCGGCCTCGAAGGACGTCTGTAATTATCACCATCAGTTGGACAAACGGCTCAGATTTCCTGATTCCAGCTCCGGTTTAGATCGGCAGGGAGCAAACCAGGAAAATCCAATTAATGTTTTTCCTGTGAGATGCAGGAACCCGGCTGCCTGATGGACCCGCGGTTCCCGCTGAAGCATCAAGCTAACGGCCTGCAGGCGGAACCAGATGGAGACATTAACCAGTCTTTTCCTCTTTCCGTTCTCCATTTTGTTTTAACGGAGCCGTCCCACACAGAGCGCCACCTTTCTGCAGAGACTCCTCTGCAGACGATTTTATTTAGTGAAGAATCACTAGCTGCGTCCTTGGTGCATAAAGCAGCTTAATCACAGATCCTTCCTGCAATAAGTCTTCACATCCCTGCTGGTATTGAACTCTGTTCGGGTTCGTGTTTTGTTTTCGGATGACCCTGGTTTCTGATCAGAAATGTTTCCTTCCAGAACGTCGCAGCGCTCCGGTTTATTCCCACACTGGATTCTGATTTCACCCACTCATCAGGAAAACAGGCGGCCGTTTGTTCCAGCCGGACGCCGATCTCCCACCATCATTCCAGCTGCAGGACGATCCAAACGCCAGCTGCTCTCCCTGGAAGCCAGAGCAGCTGCAAGGCATGCTGGGTAATTCTTTCACAGATTCGTTCCTCAAGCAGAGAGGATCCAGCATGAACGCAGGCGGGAGAAAAACGCTTCACTGAGATAAACACGAAGGAATCCACTCAGCTCCAGATGTGACAGATAAAACCTCTAGCAAAGCAGAAAACCTGCTGGACGCAAAGATTCGTTTCATCAGAAGGGAAAGAAACATCTGAGCATCAAAAACACGAGTCTGTTCAGCCTTAACAGTTTCAATCCCTGCAGGATTTAAAGGTAAACATCTTCAAAAAAATAAACCCCAAACCGCTCTTTGTACCGACTTTCAAAATAAATGCACCACCAAACACAAACAGGAAGCACTTCCATATATGGATGATGACAAAGCATCTGGAAATGTTTGACGGTTATCAGAAAATATTTGCTTTTGACTGGAAATGATGTTTTTATGGGAATGTGTGGAAAAGATGGAACAATAATTTTTGCTTGAGAGGAACTTGGATGACCAGAGGAAGCAGACGGCAGGTTTCTCCTCTGAGCGTCGAGTTTACGGTCGTACCAGAAACACGTGAATTAAAACGTTCCGACCTGAGCATTTATATGTAATAAAGCAAAAGTGATTAACTGCATTTAAATCCATATAATATATCAAAATTACCTCGTTAATATCCAGATCCTACTCTAAAAACGGTAGTGCAGGAAAATGTTCAAGTAAAACCCAGACTGAGTATGTGGAGAAAATGGCGCTTACATCACTGAACGGCTCGCTAACATGAAGTAAGCTAACGCAGCTGACAGGAGGAAGACGAATGAAGCAGAAACTGCTACGTTACACCTGAGCGCCGACAATGTTTCAGTGTTAAATGATTCATCCTGTGCTGAAGCAGAGAACGTTTCAGGCTCTCCACTGGGTGCCGGTTTGCTAGGTCTCCAAGCTGCTGGACTCCTGATTTCCCCTCCACACACACTGCCCTGCCATCACTCTTCAGCTTCGCTTCAGACACTCATGAAAATGACCATGAACTAAAAACCAGGAACATTTAAAAAGAAAAGCTGTAAAAACAACGACGCATGACGTTTAAAACCTTTCAGAGTTTATCCTCAGAAACAGCAACAAAAAAATCAGTTGGACAAAATCACAAAATCACAGAACGTTCCCAGAAACTATGTTCCAGTCAGCGATACTTTATCAAGTAAAAAGTGGCATCGGATAAATTATTCAAGAGTAAAAATGTATTTGGTGAAAGTTGACTCAAGAGCATCTGATGAAAACATTGATCATTTACCGCTGATATGCTGATCATTTAAAGATGAAAATAATTCTAACATAAAGTGGAAACATTTTCCTGTCGATAATAAACCTGGTGAAACGTTAGCAGGATGTCTGCGTCAGCTGGTGAATCCTGGTGAAACCGGCGACGTCACTCAGGATCCTGCTAAAATCCTCCAGGTGTCAGTAAACGGACCTGGCGGTTCTGAAGAAGGTTCTGGACTCGTCTTCCTCACCTCTCTGCTCTCCTGCATGATGTTCAGCCTCAAACCAAACCAGCTGACCGACCGCCGGCGCTTCCTGTCACGGTCCGTTTCCACGGCAACCTGCAGCCCCGGCGGGCTGGCCATGGGCCGCGGCGGACCTGCAGCCGGACTGAGGCCCGGTCCCAGCAGCACCGGCGCTTTAATGCCTCCTAATCCCATAAGAACATTTAACCGTTTCCCTTTAACTGGGCCAACTCTGGCTCAGAACCAGAGCTGCAGATTTCACAGACTCAGAACCAGAGAGGCGGTTCTGGCCACATTCGCTCTGGTACTGCCGGACCTGGACGTGTTCAGAGAAAACTCTGAACACGTCCAGAAGGCAGATTGAAGCAACATGATGCTGAACAGGATTTAAAAACCGCTGCAGCCAGGGGGCGCCGTTTTTGAAAAGCTGGTTGGTTTAACCCAAACTGGACCAGTACTGGTTACTAACTGGGTTATTTTAACCAGCAGGTTTTAGCTTGGAAAACTGTGCTGTTGATCGAACAGAACCAGAGCCAGCAGGAAACCCTTAAATCCACTCAGGTTTGTTTAAAGTCCAACCAGTGAAACCAGTGAAACTCCGATGATTGCAGCTTTTATCTCTGAGATTTTCATCTCCTGTCAGTCGTTCAGAAACGACGCAGTCAGCTGATTTCAGGAGAACTCCCAGCAGCCCCAGTCTGGGCCGACCGGGAAGCAGACGGCTGATGTCAGCAAGTCGCCTCCATGAAGACTCCGGGTCGAATCGGGTCGCCAACAGAACGCCTTTTGTTCGGGCCGCGCGGCGCTGACAGAGCTCTGAATGGACGAGCTAATCCTGTTTCTCATGCTGCAGCAGAACCAGTCTGGGCGTCTGGCTGACTGGGAACCAGTTACCACAGGAACCAGTTACAACAGGAACCAGTTACCACAGGAACCAGTTACCACAGGAACCAGTTACCACAGGAACCAGTTACCACAGGAACCAGAGAAACTGGGACAGCTTTTGAAACTCAACCACAACACAAGTTCTTAAGAAGTTCTTATAAAAACTCAGAGACAGACTCCATTGTCAGGGGGCGGGGCTTCGCTGTCAGGGGGCGGGGCTTCGCTGTCAGGGGCGGGGCTTCGCTGTCAGGGGGCGGGGCTTCGCTGTCAGGGGGGCGGGGCTTCACTGTCAGGGGAGGTACAATCTGATCTGGATCATTCTTCATGTTACAGATTCTCTGATCGACTCCCCAGCTGTTTCCATTAACATTTTTTATGCACATTGTAAGAAATTAAACTAGAAATGGTTGCTGAAAGAGGAAAAATCTGAAAAAAACTTCCTCAATTTTGCAAAAAAGTTTTCATGGCTAGCTTGATGTGGGTTCTGGTTTCCAAAAAGAAATTTGACAGGCTAACGGGGAAATGAAAACATCTGCTGAATAAGTTTTAGCTAAAGCCAAAATCCACTGGTGGGCCAGAGCCGTACCACAGGAACCAAACTCTGAACTCTTCCTGCTTCTGAGTGCTTTGCTCCATGCCAACTAGCAACCTCTACTTCCTGTTGGCAACCTCTACTTCCTGTTGGCAACCTCTACTTCCTGTCGGCAATCTCTACTTCCTGTCAGCAACCTCTACTTCCTGTCAGCAACCTCTACTTCCTGTCGGCAATCTCTACTTCCTGTCAGCAACCTCTACTTCCCGTTTACTCCAGTCATGCGTAGCGTCAACATCTGATGACATCACGCTCTGCGTAGCTCGGTTGATTCTCTCCAATTAGGCGATGAAATCGCCTAATTCAGATTTTCCTTTTTCTGTGACGTTTTAAAACTTTGTTCAAAATTCAAAACATTCAGATGAAACAGCTGCTGCAGTGAATCAGATGAGCAAAACGTGATTTTTAGCGCTAATCGGTCAGATTGACTGTTTGGCTGGAAGTAAACCTCCACTTCCTCTGTTCATCTGAGGGGCTGTGACCTTTGACCTCAGGAGGCCAATGAATCCAGCTGGACGCTCCTGCTGCGATCCAACCTGCTGTCCTGACCGGACCTTTCCTTCCAGAACAAAATGTTCTGCCTCATCGCTCCGTCAGCGCCGCAGACGCTCCTGGACCGGATCGTCCGACCGCGGTGGATCGGACTCCGGTACGCCTGACTTCCTGTCCAGCTGGTTCCAGATGTTGCTGCGGCAACGTGAGCAACCAGCAGCAGCCGGCGCTCCAGAGGAGGCATTCCCTCCAGAACCACTCAGCTGTCGGCCCAGATTCTCCGACCCAGGAACGGGCCGACCCGAGAACAAGAATCATTTTAAAAAATCCCCAGAAAAACCAGGAGCAGAAATAAAACCAGCAGGATGATCCAGTAGAACCTCGGTACCAGAACCAACGGGAACAGACAGAATCCTTACTTTGACTAAACTTTTAAGAATCAATTAATTATTAATGATAAATTAACATGAGCTCAATAATTCTGATTATTGATATTTTTGAAGGGAAATTTTGTTAACAGAAACTTCAATTTTATTTATGGTTTCAGAATTTTATTTGTTTGTTAATCATTTTTAGTTGTTTGATTTTGGATATTCAAAATCTCTGAATAATATCAAAATATTCAAAGATGCTCCTAGAAAACAGATTTTATAAAGCAAAGTTGCCTAATGAAGTTACAAAACTATTGTTTATTAATAACTGGGACAATTATCTGTCTGAAACGGAGCTCTGCGGCGGCCATCTTTACCGTCTGAAACGGAGCGCTGCGGCGGCCATCTTTACCGTCTGAAACGGAGCGCTGCGGCGGCCATCTTTACCGTCTGAAACGGAGCGCTGTGGCGGCCATCTTTACCGTCTGAAACGGAGCGCTGCGGCGGCCATCTTTACCGTCTGAAACGGAGCTCTGCGGCGGCCATCTTTACCGTCTGAAACGGAGCGCTGCGGCGGCCATCTTTACCGTCTGAAACGGAGCTCTGCGGCGGCCATCTTTACCGTCTGAAACGGAGCTCTGCGGCGGCCATCTTTACCGTCTGAAACGGAGCTCTGCGGCGGCCATCTTTACCGTCTGAAACGGAGCGCTGCGGCGGCCATCTTTACCGTCTGAAACGGAGCTCTGCGGCGGCCATCTTTACCGTCTGAAACGGAGCTCTGCGGCGGCCATCTTTACCGTCTGAAACGGAGCTCTGCGGCGGCCATCTTTACCGTCTGAAACGGAGCTCTGCGGCGGCCATCTTTACCGTCTGAAACGAAGCGCTGCGGCGGCCATCTTTACCGTCTGAAACGGAGCTCTGCGGCGGCCATCTTTACCGTCTGAAACGGAGCGCTGCGGCGGCGATCTTTACCGTCTGAAACGGAGCGCTGCGGCGGCCATCTTTACCGTCTGAAACGGAGCGCTGCTGGGAACGACTACATTTCTTTTCTTCGCTTGCTTTGCGTCGCTTTGGGGTCAGAAACTGTCTACATAGATCTCTGATTAGCTAGTAGCATTAATGACGACACGGAAAGATAATCTGACTTTCCCCCCCTAAAAAATCGCAATTGAGCATCTTCCATCCAACAGAAGATCTTTGGCAAACAAAATGGATGAACTTCAAGCCCAAAAAGAACCAGACCAGAGTTTTACATCATTCTGCAGTCAGAGGCCTCTTCAGATTGGTTGTAAGACTGACTGGAGGTAATCAACGACTCTGTGAAGACAACATTTAATTCCTCTCTAGGATAAATAGACCAGTGGTTCTTAACCTGGGTTCGATCGAACCCCAGGGGTTCGGTGAGTCGGTCTCAGGGGTTCGGCGGAGCCTCTGCCGCGGAGGTAAAGACACACTGTGTAAAGTCGTGATGACGCCCCGCTTTGCCATCACTTGCTCCAGAGGATCACGTTACATTGCTGAGCCAATCAGAGCTGCGGGAAGGAGTTCCTCTCAGCATGGATTTGAACTTGTGTCTTTAATTACTTCAGCAAAACTCACCGTTTTTACCAAATTCTATAGTCTAAATCTGCTCCTTAGTCACATCTTTTTGGGGTTGGTACTGCCTCTAGTGGCGTGGAGGAGGTAACACAACTAATATAATTACATTAATAAATCAGAATACCGCAAATTATTTTCTGTGTTGGGGGTGGGGGGGTTCGGTGAATGCGCATATGAAACTGGGGGGTTCGGCACCTCAAAAAAGGTTAAGAACCACTGAAATAGAGAATTTTAAAACTGAACTTTAAAGCTGAACTTTGGGTGAAAGTGAAATATTGGTTCAGTGAAAAGAATCTCTGGTCAGGGATGAACCGATCACCAAGATCAGCTGTTTCAGCTTCCTGCTACGGTCACATGACCAAACAGACGCCATGACGCCGCTCCCAAAACACAAACAGCAACAACAAGGAAGTAAACATCAGCTCAGCTGTCAGCATCAGACCGGGACCGATGTTGACGCAGAGCTTCTCTGGTTCTGGTTTTAGCAAAGAGAACATCTCCTGTCCTGAAGAACGCTCAGCTGTTCAGGTGAAAATGAACCTTAAATATAATCAATATCTGATCAGAAGCTGCTGATAAAACTAAAATACGACTTAAATTAAAAAATATGAAGCATTTCATCTGAAATCCTGCATGAAGCCCAAAAATAATCCAGGTCAGCTCCAGCTGCCTGGTGTCCTGGATGGACCCCCTGTAGCGGAGTAAAGCTTCTTCTCAAACAAGACGGAGGCTCGTATTTCCTTTACTGAACCCTTTTGTTCAGTATTTATTGAAGAGGAAAAAAAGGGCTTCAGCCGATAAAAACAGAACAACAGCAACAACAACTGCTCGTAACCAAGCAATAAAATCAACAAAGCAAGATAGTGACTAAACAGTAACAGATCCTTAAGCATTCTTCAAAATAAAAGACTTCCTCTATTCAAATAAATCATGTCTTACACTGAAATATATTTCACTTCGCCTTTGTAATTGTATACAATCATATTCAATATAATAATAATAATCATCATGTAAATTATGCTTAACATATAATTGTAATCAGTCACTTATCATGCAAATATACTGAACAACATAAGTGTAAAAAAGTCACAACACCCCCGCCCCGCGTGTTTAGAAACCCTGGATCTGCAGGAGGGAGTGCTGACTCAACGACACCGGACCAGAAACTCAGAGATGAACAATAATGACGTCCAGAAAGTCGTTAACACCTGAACATCCCCGTCATCTTCCTCCTGCTGACCTTTGACCCCTGCAGAGACCCTACCTGGAGCCCTCTGCGCCTCAGGATGCTGGAGTCGTCCATGATCCGTCTTCCTGCCGACTTCAGACGCTTCCTATGGAAACCGCCTGGGAGGAGTTACATAAGGGCCCATCTGCCAGATCCAGCCCGGTTCTGACCCAGATCCAGTGTTTTCTCCTCGTCTCGTCTTCTGAATCCTCTCCTGCTTCTCTTCCTGTTATTCCGGCTTGTTGTGATGAGCAGACATGCGGATCATTCCTGTGTTTCCGTCCGGAGCCGGGGCTCCATTCATCGGACCGGACCGGACCCGCCCTCTGCCTTACTGCAGCGCTCCGGACCAGATTCCTGAGGGATCTGGGATGAAAACAGGAAAAGTTGCAGCCGGGTGTTTGCTAGCGGCCGGCTACGGCGGCCGTTTCCATGCCAACGGGCCGGGCCAGCGCTCCGGGTTCTGGTGCCGCTCCAGCAGAGCTGCGGTGGCGTTCCTCCCTCGCCTGCCGTCGCGCTCTGGCTCCGCCCCCTTCCTTTCATCACACACTGCCTCTCTCTCTCTCTGCTGCAGCGACCAATCAGGAGCCAGCAGGAGACGGACAGACGATCGCAATGAATGAGAGAAGAAGAGCGCTCCTCCCCCACACACAGGGAGAGAGAGAGGGGTGTGTGTGTGTGTGCGCATGTATGTGTGTGTGTGTCTCAGTGTGTGTGTGTGTGTGTCTCAGTGTGTGTGTCTCAGTGTGTGTGTGTGTGTGTGTGTGTGTGTGTGTGTGTGTGTGTGTGTGTGTGTGGTGTGTGTGTGTGTGTGTGTGTGTGAGAGAGTGTGTGGCTCATGGTTTCTGTCAAGCAGATGAATTATTAATGATGGCAGCAGAGATTAAAGGCTGCGGAGGATTGAGCAGCGCCGTGAGACCGGCTGCTGAACATCGGGTTTCATCTGGATCGGAACAAAACGGGAAGTTTTAATCCCTGGTTTTACTGCAAAACCACAGATAAAGGCTTATATAATTTATCCTGGAAATGAAGTGATTTAAATGAAATTTTATACGTTTATGGGTGAATTTATGATAAGAAAAAGAAAATAATTTTCATTTTGTGGTTTCTTGTTGCCACAGAAAGTAAAGAATAACTGAGGTTCTGCAGAAGCTGCAGGAGGAACTCAGAGAACAAAAGCTAAACCTGCCAGGAAAGCGTTTTCCATGATGGCCGACAGGTGCAAAGTCAAAGTAATCGGCGAAACGAGCTGCAAACACATGAATGATGAAAACTACAAAAACAAAAAATAAGTGCAACAGAAAAATGCTGCAATCAGCAAAAGGGAGAAACGAAGCAAAGAGCAAAACCAGCAGCAGAGCAGAACTCCTCCAGACCAGCAGGGGGCGTCTGTCACCAGACGACTCCTCCTCCCCGCTCCTCTCAGACCGGTTCTGTTCACAGCCCGGTCCGAGGGAAGCGGATCCGTCGGCGCCCCCTCCCCGCCCCGCTCAGAGCCTCGGCGTTAATGAGGGCAAAGGTCACCGGGGTCAGAGACAGGAATGTTCACACGGTCAGAGGAACCGAACCGATTCAGAGCAGACCGGACCGCCGGGACCGACCAACTGTGTGTGTCAGTCAGTTTTATTTATAAAGAACCGTTCATACTAAAGGCTCAAAGTTCTTCAGAAACATCATAATTCATTTTATTTGTTTATTTTTCAATGTTAGGATGTAAAGTTTCTCATTAGCTGAGGATGTTATAATTCAGTTACCCTCATTTTACTGGAAAATGACCTCAAAACAACAATATTATCGTTTATCGCAATAATTGAATTTATCGTCCAGACGGGTTTGTTATGGCGACGCCACATCTGAACCAAATCAACATCTTTCGCCTTTCAAAGGTTTCTGCTGAGAAATGTGACAGGAAATCAGGAACTCATGTTTCTTCTGCCTCAGAGAGCGGTCCGGGTGTTTCCATCAGCCGGGTCCGTTTGGACCCGTTTGGACCCGTCAGGCCCAGACTCCTGGCCTCCAGCATGAAGCGGACCGCGACTCGGAGGAGTCTGAGCACATCGACCGCTCCAGGCTGAAGGTTTTTATTTTATCATGTCGTCGAATCAGTTTCACTTTGGCGTTCAAACGAGTTCCGACTCTTCCAGTTGAACAGGAAACAAGAAACCTGGGCAGATTTTATCCACCACAGATGATCCAGATTATTCTGAGTTCAGCTCAAACAGAATCAGAATCTGATGAACCAGAAACAGCCTGCAGCTGAATGTGACCCGTCTGGTTCTGAGGTCCAAATCCAGCTGCCTGAGGTAGAACCAGCAGCAGACGGTGCATTCAGGAACGACTCGTAAAGCAGACAGACGCATTTAAAGGACAAGCATCACATTAAAGATGGAACAAGCTGCATGGAGTCTGTAACGTTACACACCTAAAGATTAACAGGAATAATTTATAAAACAGCTAATTAGCAAACTGAATATTTAGCTTGAAACTAAATTTAGCTAAATATGTAGTTAGCAAACAAAATAATTAGCTTGAAGGTTAAATATTTAAAGTTAAATGTTTAATTTTCAAGATATTTAGATGTATTTAAAATGCTTTGTTCGACGCTAAATACTTATCTAGCATAGCTAACTAAATTCAGATTTAGTTAGACGCTATTTAGCTTGCTAACTGAACATTTAGCTTATAACCTAAATCTTTAGCTAATTATTTAGCTCGCTGAATAAATACTAAGTTTGAACCTGACATTTATAACTGAATGACTAACATGGTGAAAATCTGACTGCTGACAGAGACAGAACCGGACCGGTCCGGTCCGAATGAAACCGGGAGAGACGGAACCGGACCTCAACAGAATCCAGCAGTCTCTGCAGAACCCGGGGTTCTGCTCACCGTTCTGTCAGTAAATCAGACTCGGTTTAAACTCATCCTTAAAGTGCAAAACCTCGACCTCCTCAACGTAAAGATAAATAAACCAGAATCAGTTTGTTCATCAGTCTGTCGCAGGGCAACACAGAGACACACAACCATGCACACACACTCACACACCTAGGGACAATTTGGAGAGGCCAATTAACCTGACAGCTATGTTTTTGGACTGTGGGAGGAAACCGGAGAACCCGGAGAGAACCCACCATGCACAGGGAGATCATGCAGACTCCATACAGAAAGACCCCGGGCCGGGAATCAAACCCAGAACCTTCTTGCTGCAAGGCAACAGTGATACCAACTGTACCACTGTGCAGCCCTATTTCAGATTCCCAAGTTACATTTTCTTTAGAATATTTAAGATACTCTCCACAAAAATACACAAATTTTATGCAAATAATTTTGAGTGACATTTTGTTACGTCGCAAAAACTTTGTGGTTTGTCGAGGAAAGGAAGATCTGAATGAACTGGACACCTGAAGTCTTCATGGTTCCTAAGACAGGTGGCTAAAGCAGGGAGGGAACAGCTGCAGTTTGTGAGCATAAAGTTTATCAAGTAACAAAATGTTTTTATTCCTGTATATTTTGTTCTGTTAGTGAAAATATCAGCTGATCCCTACGAATAAACGACTAACCACAGATACTTGTCCGGAGTTACACGACAACCCTCCCACTTCTGCTAATGGCTTTGCTGTTGACTATTAGCTGCATGCTAAGCTAAGTGCTGTCTTAGCTAGGGAGGAAGATGAAGAGTAACAAAACAGAGTAACATGAAAACAACGATAAAAAAATGTAGAAACACGTAAAGTAAACCCAAAGACAGCACAGAGCAGCATTAGCTTTCCACAGTAGCATTAGCTTTCCAGAGCAGCATTAGCTTTCCACAGTAGCATTAGCTTTCCAGAGCAGCATTAGCTTTCCACAGTAGCATTAGCTTTCCAGAGCAGCATTAGCTTTCCACAGTAGCATTAGCTTTCCAGAGCAGCATTAGCTTTCCACAGTAGCATTAGCTTTCCACAGCAGCATTAGCTTTCCAGAGCAGCATTAGCTTTCCACAGTAGCATTAGCTTTCCAGAGCAGCATTAGCTTTCCAGAGCAGCATTAGCTTTCCAGAGCAGCATTAGCTTTCCACAGTAGCATTAGCTTTCCAGAGCAGCATTAGCTTTCCACAGTAGCATGTCTTCCATGCAGCACAGCTGAACAGGAAACGAGCTGCAGACAGTAGACATCGTTTATGTTTGCTGTGTCAGCTAACGGTGTGCAAGTTGTGTCAAAACAACTATGCAGCTTTTATTGCAGATCTGTCAAATAAAAAAGCTCAGCAATAGATTGATGGTGTGAGAAGAAACATTTATTTTTAGAGTGAATATTTAGTTTTATTTGTCTGAAGGATTTAACCACTGAATGAAGGATCAGCATTCTGTTGCTGCATTTTTTAGCAAAGAAATTTGTCCTTTTTTAAAATGAATTAAATAGTTTATTTACTTAAATGTTATCTTTGTGTGTTTGTAGAACTTAGTAGGATCTGCAGAACCAATTACTTGATTAACTGTCTGAATACTTGATTACTAAAATAATTATCTGAAGGTACGGCTACGATCAGAAGCTCCTGTCTGCTGCTAAAGCCTCCATCTTAGCGGTTCGACCTCAGATGAAGAGCAGCAGCTGAGGAAGAGGAGGACAAAGCTCCTAAAACTCTTCCTCCTCTGTGGCAGAGACGATAAGAAAACACTGAGTCAGCCTGGAGAGACTGAGGGGAGAAACCAGGAGAGAAAACTGGGCTGAAGAGACACAGAGAGGACAGACTGCTGCGCGTAGAGGGGCAGCTAAACATGCGGCTGCTGCAGCTAAACATGCGGCTGCTGCAGCTAAACATGCGACTGCTGCAGCTAAACATGAGGCTAAACATGCGGCTGCTGCAGCTAAACATGCGACTGCTGCAGCTAAACATGCGACTGCTGCAGCTAAACATGAGGCTAAACATGCGGCTGCTGCAGCTAAACATGCGACTGCTGCAGCTAAACATGCGACTGCTGCAGCTAAACATGAGGCTAAACATGCGGCTGCTGCAGCTAAACATGCGACTGCTGCAGGTAAACATGCGACTGCTGCAGGTAAACATGCGACTGCTGCAGGTAAACATGCGGCTGCTGCAGGTAAACATGCGGCTGCTGCAGGTAAACATGCGGCTGCTGCAGGTAAACATGCGGCTGCTGCAGGTAAACATGCGACTGCTGCAGGTAAACATGCGACTGCTGCAGGTAAACATGCGACTGCTGCAGGTAAACATGCGACTGCTGCAGGTAAACATGCGACTGCTGCAGGTAAACATGCGACTGCTGCAGGTAAACATGCGACTGCTGCAGGTAAACATGCGACTGCTGCAGGTAAACATGCGACTGCTGCAGGTAAACATGCGACTGCTGCAGGTAAACATGCGGCTGGACGCGTTTAGCATCGACCGCCTGCGTTCAGAGTCGCCGCTGCCGACGGATCGGCTGCTTCGGTTTAAAGGTTTCAGTCCAGATTCAGATGAGATGTGAAGCTGAAAACAGAACCTGATCTCACTCTTCAAAATGGGAACAACTGGAGAACATGTCTGACAAACGCCTTAAAGCTGTCAGAGGTTTCTCTACCACTACAGAGAGGAAGAGGAGGATGGAGAGGAAGGCCACTGATGGAGAACTGCAGGACAGACCGCCCCACTGAAACAGTTTAAATCATGTCAAAGCACCAAAATTATTGTTTCTCATAATAACCGTTGATTATGGTGACCGGGTCGAGTCAGGATGTAATGAGCTTTGGCTCTGAAACCGGAAACCAGTTTAAACCAGTCCTCTGCAGAACTGCTTACTGGTTTTCTCAACTGTTGACTGAATGTTTTATGAATCTGTGTTTTTGTGCTGAGCTGTTGGTTCAAAGTGCAACACAAATAAACTCGATTGATTGTTTAAAAGTTATTAAAAGCTGATCTGAAGTCAGATCCCAGCAGAGGAAACGGGAGTCTGATCCAATCTGCTGGAGGTCAGACTGGCCTCTGCTGCCCCCTGCTGGTGGCGCTCAGCAGCAACTCTGATCATATTTAACTGTTTTTCTGTACAAACTGCTTGCATCAGCGTTTTATCATCTTATTATGAAACATATTAATAAACCGAACTACAACTTTCAATCTGCTGCAGCTCATTTCACCATTTCAAACCTCAAAACAGTTTCTAAGTTCAGTTTATTAACTCGATCAGAAACATTTAATCCAGACTGATGAATGATTCTCTCAAGAGAAAAAGTGAAAATGATTTACTGAGACTTTAAGACTTAAAACGATAAAAACATTTAAACTTTGGTAACTTTTATTTGACAATCATTTGTTCACCTCATTAATTTAAACGGTTTTCTCAGCATTTTAAGACTTTATTCTGGAAATATTCTGACTTTATTCTCAAAGTTTTTCTGCTTTAATCCTAATCTGTCCTAATCCTCCATTGGCTCCCTTCTGTTCATGTGAACTCTGCTGCCACCAAGTGGCCGGAGCATCAATACAGCCCATAATAAAGTCCTCACACACACACACGCACACACACACACACACGCACACACACACACACACACACACACACGCACACACACACACACACACACAGGAGCTGTTGGGTTGGTACTGACCAGTCCGCTGAGCGAAGGCGCCGACTGGCCCAGAACCTGGCTCCTCATCCGGACCAGGTTGTTCCCGTCTCCTCCGCCGCCCGCCGGGGCCCCGGGGCCAGCAGGGGGCCCCAGCAGCTGGCTGACCCCCCCGTGGAGGCTGCAGGACAGAGGCAGCAGCTGCTTCCCTGGGGAGAGGAACCAGACCCACCAGAACCATCAGGACCGGGTTCTGGACCCAGACAGCTTAGGTTCAGGGCTGGATAACACGTCACATCAGAAGCTTTTCTTACCAGTTAATTTTAATAATTATTGATTATTTTTTAGATATTTGAAATGTCATTTCCTGTTTCATCCAGTTTTCACTTCCAGTCGTATTTTTATTTTTAAGCTGCTATGAGGAAAACCTGGACCTGCTGCTGCACCACTTACTAACAGGTTGTTGCTAGGCAACCACAGAGGAGTGAGTTAGCCGTAGCTAGAGCAGCTACAGTCTTTAATCTGCCTACATCTCCCAGAATGCTGTGCAGTTCTGGATGGCAGTTCAGTCAATATTCTATATTTAATCAATGTGTTATCCATAGTTATTGATCACATGCGATAGTTATTGTTGTTGTCCAGCACTGGTTATAGTTCTGGACCCAGACGGTACCCACCGGTCATGGCCAGGCTGCTGCGCCGGGCCCGGTTCTCATCCTGGCTCAGCTGCCGGTGCAGTTTGGACTTGGTGGCGCTGGTTGCCGCGGGTGACAGGTCGGGATTGCTCAGCTTCCTGAAGAGCAGAGGGGGCGGAGCCACAAACTCCTTCTGGAAGAAACAAGAAGACGGTTCTGGTGAGACGGGTTCTGATCCGGAACCGGGCTCAAAGGTTCTGACCTGAGGTCTGGTGGTTTTATCTGAGATTCTGTAATAAATAAAATCTGCAGAAAGGTGTTTTATTATCACTATTGAATATTTATTCTATTTTTTATTTTTAAGATGTGCAACAAGACATCAAAACATTCAAATGTTTGTAAAGATAAAAAATTCATTTAAACAAAACGTTTGAGTTTATCCATCTGGTTTCTCTTTGTTTTTATTTTTTTAAATAAAGTTTTTATTGTTTTTGTTGAACAGAAGAAAAAAGTCCAAACCTGGAACTGAACCAGCAGCAGAGAAACAAAAACTAGAAACTGAGTTTCTTCTTTAATTCTTCAACATTTTATTCATCTTTTTATTTTTAGTCATGTTTTGTTTTTTCAGCCTGAAGAGTCCGACTGCCAGGTTCAGAACCATCAGAACCGTTCTGATGGTTCTGAACCTGGCAGTCGGACTCTTCAGTTCTCTGGATGAACTGAAATGTCTGTGTCACCCTGGAGATTAGTACAGTTCATCCATTCATCCATCGACCAGCTCCATGCAGCTCCAGCTGCGACCAGCAGGTGGCAGACTGAGCCCAGAACCAGCTGGGTTCTACAGAACCGCAGTTGCTTATCACATGCTTCCATATGCAGAAACTGGAACAGAACCAGAGGTTCTGCAGTGCTCTGGACCGGATCAACCTCTACTTCCTGGTTGGTCATGTGATCAGCCTCTACTTCCTGGTTGGTCATGTGATCAGCCTCTCCTTCCTGGTTGGTCATGTGATCAGCCTCTCCTTCCTGGTTGGTCATGTGATCAGCCTCTCCTTCCTGGTTGGTCATGTGATCAGCCTCTCCTTCCTGGTTGGTCATGTGATCAGCCTCTCCTTCCTGGTTGGTCATGTGATCAGCCTCTACTTCCTGGTTGGTCATGTGATCAGCCTCTCCTTCCTGGTTGGTCATGTGATCAGCCTCTACTTCCTGGTTGGTCATGTGATCAGCCTCTACTTCCTGGTTGGTCATGTGATCAGCCTCTACTTCCTGGTTGGTCATGTGATCAGCCTCTACTTCCTGGTTGGTCATGTGATCAGCCTCTACTTCCTGGTTGGTCATGTGATGTCTGTGTGATCTGGATCTCTACAGACTTTTTGCCTCATTGACAGAATCGTTTCTCCAGGTCTTTCTTGGCTCATCAGCTGTTTTCTAATTTGTTGACCAAATTTTTACCATTCTTGACTTTTGGTCCAGGGGGCCAAACAAAATCAGTTCTAGGACCACAGATGGCCCCTGGGCCACGCTTTGGGTCAAATGAAACAAACTCAGGCGTTTACCAGCTGAACCGCGGCAGAAAGCTCAATGGAGAGGAAGAACCAGGAACCGCTTTCTGATCCAAACCGGACCTGAACCGGGCTCCTGTCAAACTGGCTCTGCTGCGGTTCCGGTCGGATCCGCCTGTAGCTGGACATGGGCCCAGTCACTGCAGCAGAACCTGACCAACGCTGCAGCTGGATGTCACTGCCAGAGAAATGAAGCTCAGCTGAATGACGTGGTTAACAATAAAACAGAAACACGTTTGGGATTTTTAGAAGAAACTGGATGAAAACAAAAAATAAAAGTGTTTTTATGAAGACATAATCTCATAATGACATCAAATCTGAGTTTTTAAACAACAAACGTTATTTCTTTTCAGTTTGTCACTAGAACTCAAGTGTTAGGGTTAACCAGCAAAAAGACCTTCAGTTATTTATTACAATCATTTAAAAACCTCCAGGAGAGAAAAGATGGCCGCTCCAAAAAAGACCAAACATAAACATAGAACTGATATTATTACTGCAGTTACAACCAATTTTAAATTTTTCTACGCTGTAATTATTTTATCTTTGTATCCATTAGACCATCTTAGTTATCAGGAACATCCAGGACTAAAAGACTTGAGGAAAATATGAGAAAAGACAAAGCATGAAAGGACTGCATGATATAAAAATGTTGCAAAGGCGATTTTAGTAAATACTGACAGCAACAATTTGCAGTGGTGATAATACTGGTAGATATTTTAATGGCAATAATGTTGGTAAATATTAGTGACATTATGTCCTACTGGCTAAGTGTCACTTAGGATGCTCCGATCTCTGCCGATTTTCATGTTAGGTATAAATGATACTATGTTATCTGCCAAAATGGATAAAATGATCTGCAATAAATTCACATAATTTACACGTAACAGACATATTTTAATACATATCTAAAATCTTTTTTTAAGTTCCCTGCTGCAGCTCTGAGCAGCTTCTCAGTGTGAGTTCACCGTCTGGAGGCTGAGCGGCTCCGTCCAGTATCGGACCGACAGCGGGACCAGAACCAGCGTCTCGCTCCGCAGCTCCACACCAGGATTTGTTGCTGCGCAGTGTGAAGGAAAGAGACCAGCTGCACAGGCAGGTGAGCTGCAGGTGATCAGATTGTGATCGGCAACAAGAGACAATGATCAGCGATCACCGATCATACACTTCGATTATGATCGGTGGGCGATCGATCGGCTCACCTCTAATGAAAACATATATCAGCAAAGAACTACTGCTCTGAACAGTCTGCAGTGATATGAACATTATGTAATATTGTGATGACGACACATTTGTGATGTGCAGCTTTACTAATGATGAAAGCTGCCATAATGCAATTTAATGAATAAATAAGTAACTTTGTGCTGAGTTCATGTTAACCTGGATCAGCTGTTTACATCTCAACATGATTCAGATTTACTGTCAGGGAGCCGATAAGACCTGACCGACATCAACGCCTGGTTATTTATGCATCATCACAGCTTGTCTGCCTCAGATGGTCAGCCAACACCCCGGCTGCTTCACAGCCACCTGACCACACGTCACCTGACCAGACGTCACCTGACCACACGTCACCTGACCACACGTCACCTGACCACACGTCACCTGACCAGACGTCACCTGACCACACGTCACCTGACCAGACGTCACCTGACCACACGTCAACTGACCACACGTCAACTGACCACACGTCACCTGACCACACGTCACCTGACCACACGTCACCTGACCAGACGTCACCTGACCACACGTCACCTGACCACACGTCACCTGACCACACGTCACCTGACCACACGTCACCTGACCAGACGCCACCTGACCACACGTCACCTGACCACACGTCACCTGACCACACGTCACCTGACCAGACGTCACCTGACCACACGTCACCTGACCACACGTCACCTGACCAGACGTCACCTGACCACACGTCACCTGACCACACGTCACCTGACCACACGTCACCTGACCACACGTCACCTGACCACACGTCACCTGACCACACGTCACCTGACCAGACGTCACCTGACCACACGCCACCTGACCAGACGCCACCTGACCACACGCCACCTGACCACACGTCACCTGACCACACGTCACCTGACCACACGTCACCTGACCACACGTCACCTGACCACACGTCACCTGACCACACGTCACCTGACCACACGTCACCTGACCAGACGTCACCTGACCACACGTCACCTGACCACACGTCACCTGACCACACGTCACCTGACCACACGTCAACTGACCACACGTCACCTGACCACACGTCACCTGACCACACGTCACCTGACCAGACGTCACCTGACCACACGTCACCTGACCAGACGCCACCTGACCAGACGCCACCTGACCACACGTCACCTGACCACACGTCACCTGACCACACGTCACCTGACCACACGTCACCTGACCACACGTCACCTGACCACACGTCACCTGACCAGACGTCACCTGACCAGACGTCACCTGACCACACGTCAACTGACCACACGTCACCTGACCACACGTCACCTGACCACACGTCACCTGACCAGACGTCACCTGACCAGACGCCACCTGACCACACGTCACCTGACCAGACGTCACCTGACCACACGTCACCTGACCAGACGTCACCTGACCAGACGCCACCTGACCACACGTCACCTGACCACACGTCACCTGACCAGACGCCACCTGAACAGACGCCACCTGACCACACGTCACCTGACCAGACGTCACCTGACCAGACGTCACCTGACCAGACGCCACCTGAACAGACGCCACCTGACCACACGTCACCTGACCACACGTCACCTGACCAGACGTCACCTGACCAGACGTCACCTGACCACACGCCACCTGACCACACGTCACCTGACCACACGCCACCTGACCAGACGTCACCTGACCAGACGTCACCTGACCAGACGTCACCTGACCAGACGCCACCTGACCACACGTCACCTGACCACACGCCACCTGACCAGACGCCACCTGACCACACGTCACCTGACCAGACGTCACCTGACCAGACGTCACCTGACCAGACGCCACCTGACCAGACGCCACCTGACCAGACGCCACCTGACCAGACGTCACCTGACCAGACGCCACCTGACCACACGTCACCTGACCAGACGCCACCTGACCACACGTCACCTGACCACACGTCACCTGACCAGACGTCACCTGACCACACGCCACCTGACCACACGTCACCTGACCAGACGTCACCTGACCAGACGCCACCTGACCACACGTCACCTGACCAGACGCCACCTGACCACACGTCACCTGACCAGACGCCACCTGACCACACGTCACCTGACCAGACGTCACCTGACCAGACGCCACCTGACCACACGTCACCTGACCAGACGCCACCTGACCACACGTCACCTGACCACACGTCACCTGACCAGACGTCACCTGACCACACGTCACCTGACCACACGTCACCTGACCACACGTCACCTGACCACACGCCACCTGACCACACGTCAACTGACCACACGCCACCTGACCACACGTCACCTGACCACACGTCACCTGACCAGACGTCACCTGACCACACGCCACCTGACCAGACGTCACCTGACCAGACGTCACCTGACCACACGCCACCTGACCAGACGTCACCTGACCACACGTCACCTGACCACACGTCACCTGACCACACGTCACCTGACCAGACGCCACCTGACCACACGTCAACTGACCAGACGTCACCTGACCACACGTCACCTGACCACACGTCACCTGACCAGACGCCACCTGACCACACGTCACCTGACCACACGTCAACTGACCGGACGTCACCTGACCGGACGTCACCTGACCACACGTCACCTGACCACACGTCACCTGACCAGACGTCACCTGACCACACGTCACCTGACCAGACGTCACCTGACCAGACGTCACCTGACCAGACGTCACCTGACCAGACGTCACCTGACCAGACGTCACCTGACCAGACGTCACCTGACCAGACGTCACCTGACCACACGTCACCTGACCAGACGTCACCTGACCAGACGTCACCTGACCAGACGTCACCTGACCACACGTCACCTGACCAGACGTCACCTGACCAGACGTCACCTGACCACACGTCACCTGACCAGACGTCACCTGACCACACGCCACCTGACCACACGTCACCTGACCAGACGTCACCTGACCACACGCCACCTGACCACACGTCACCTGACCAGACGCCACCTGACCAGACGCCACCTGACCAGACGCCACCTGACCAGACGCCACCTGACCACACGTCACCTGACCAGACGCCACCTGACCACACGTCACCTGACCAGACGCCACCTGACCACACGCCACCTGACCACACGCCACCTGACCAGACGTCACCTGACCACACGCCACCTGACCACACGTCACCTGACCAGACGTCACCTGACGTGTGGTCAGGTGACGTGTGTAACAGGCGGCCTCAGGACCCCATGAGATCACCAAGGAAACCACATCATCATCATGAAAGTCTCCCGCCTGCAGTTCTGGCTGCTCTCACGCGACAGAGGAGCAACAATTCGGCTCTTTCATGAAGCCATCAGCCGCAGCGCCGCATATCGCCATGGTTACGTAACCCAGACATGGACTCCATTAATCCTGGGAGGCGGCGGCCAGCTGCCAGACTACATGCGAGGCTCGACCGCAGCGGTTAGTGCAACTGCTTTAAGAGGAAACTCAAACCGCTGGGTCAGAGAGAGGTCAAAGGTCAGATCTGATGGAAACATGCGGAGAGGGAGGAGAGAATGGGTCGGCTCTATCCAAAACTTGGCGATGGCAGCATCACGCTGTGGGAAGCTGCAGCTAAATCCTGCTGCAGAAAACCAGAGACCCAGATGCATTATGGGATGGTTAAGATCAAAACTGAATCAGGAGCTTGAACGGCCTAGTCAAAGTTCAGATCTAAATGTAACTGAGAATCTGTAGAAATAAAATGAACCCCCAGCAGGTTTCACCGACTCAAACTCAAGACTTCAGACAAAAATATACAAATACAAAGTTCATCTGGACAACGGGACATACATTTGCTGTTACCCAGAAAAAAAAAGCAAAAAAAGCTAGCTAGCTAGCAAGGCTACGTCAGCAGTGAGTCAGAGCGATGAAGATGTTTGTGGCTCAAACTTTTGCCAGACAGAAAAAAAAGTCCAGAGAGAGAAAAAACGATACACCAAATATACACGAATAAAAAGTCGGCCAAGACAGAATTTAAGACCCACGAATAACGTATTAAAGGCTAAAATACTTTTATATGAATTTATGACTTCTTAAAGGGGCAGTATTCCATTTTATAGCAAAATCAAGTAACTATATTACCCTCAGTTATAATTTGCTATATAAATCAAATATAACATTAAAGAAATTTTACTCCCTGATTTCACGCCTTGAAATTGCACCTCTGTCTCTTTAAGAAGCTCCTGCTGTTCCTGAAGCTCCGCCTCCAGGAAGTCATGCCAACATGGTTCCTCTATTAACCCTTTAATATTTTTACCAGCGCTGCTCTGAGCAGCAGCTCCTATAATGAGCTCAGCAGCGGTTTGCTAATTGCTGCTGGCTAGTCTGAAGGAGCCCGAAGGCGGGGCTAGGCCCAGCCAGGCGTTTTGCACAGCTGAAGGCTACACTCCATGGAATAACAATATAACCTGATGGAAAGATATTTTAAAAAGTTGATTTTACACAACACTGCCCCTTTAAGGAGGTGGACACCCTGACCTCAGGGTTCCTCCGGAGAACGAACCTCAGGGTTCCTCCGGAGAACGAACCTCAGGGTTCCTCCGGAGAACGAACCTCAGGGTTCCTCCCTCAGGGTTCCTCCGGAGAACGAACCTCAGGGTTCCTCCGGAGAACGAACCTCAGGGTTCCTCTGGAGAACCTCAGGGTTCCTCTGGAGAACCTCAGGGTTCCTCCAGGCGTCTGTAGAAACCCTTCAGAGTCGTTTCCTTCCCGTCTCTCAGACTCTGAACTCAGAGTGATTGTGCTGCAGCAAAACGTTTCCTCCAAAACAGGATGTTCTGCTCATGTTTCCCTGATCTTTTAATAGCTTGTTTCTCTACAGCTACAGACGGCTAACATGAGGTTCGGGTGGAGAACGGGTGGGGGGTGGAGGCAGGAAGAGACGGTGCGCTGCACCAGTTGTTCTTTGGGTCTCTGCTGCAGAGCTGGAGCCACGTTCAAACACACAGACTTTGATAAGATCACATCTTCCACTGAATCAGTGCAACAATAACCGTTTGATGCTTCGGCCATGACAGCTTCCTGAGCAGACAGGAAACACCAGCAGCTCTGCAGTCTGGTTTATGGGCCAACTTGCTCCTGACACAAGACACCAGGGTTCAGCCTCATGTTTACCAGCTTCAAGGAGAAGCTAAGAGGTAAACACGGCTAAAATTAGACAGAAAATCCATTAGCTTCTATTACACGGGCTAACCAGACAGTTAGCATCCGCTGATAACAAGGCAGCTAGTTAGCCAGCCAATAACAGACCAGCTAAATACTCAGTCCAGTTAGTGATCCAGCTGTTATTAGGTCAGTTAATCAGCTAATAGAACAGCAAATTAGCCAGCTAACATCAATCTGGCTAATTAGCAAGATAATGTTAATCCAATTAGTGAGTCAGCTAATATTACCCTGGACAGATAATATTAGCCCAGTTAATTAGCTAGCTCATATCAGCATGGCGAGTTCATTAGCTTATATTACAGTGGCTAATCAGCCAGCTAATATCAGTTCAGCTAATTCCTATGATTTCAGATTCACTTCATTTTGGTAAATTTAAAAGTTTAAGGACAAAATCAGCAGTTTTAACATGAACCATAAAGGAAGCAAAGTGATTGGCTGCAGCATTTGGTGAGACGTTCTCACTCAGGAACTGATGCGCTGCGTCGGTTTGTTTCTGGGGGCGTCTGAGAAAATGTGGCGCTGATAAAGAGGGAGGAGGCGCTGATAACTGCAGCTGAACGCCGTCACTCTGATGCTAACGCTGAGCTAATGCTGAGCAGCTGCAGCTTCCTGTGCAGATGGGAAATGCTCACCGACTCCAGAACTTTCTGCTGGAAACCCAGAAAAGTGCTGATCTGGATACGGCAAGCTGTTTTAACATAAAATCTGTTTCACCCAACTATCTGTAATTAATTACAATCCAGATTTCTAAAACTGAGTTTTGATCCGGCACAACCACATCGATACTGTCCTGGTATCTGTGTTTATATTCTGCCTAGCAACAATTCTTTTGATGAAATTCCTCTCAAGATGGCGTCATCGGATTCGTCATGTGAAGGGTCAAAGATCCGTAATTATAATTCAAGAGATATCAGATGTAATCATGGCTCAACATTTCATTTTTAGATATCTGAATTGGGACATTTTGCGTAAGGCTCCTTGTGCTGCCACTTCCTCTTTTGGGTTTCCTGCACAAATTGTCAGAAAATGCCAGAATGTAGAAAGTTCAGCAGGTTGGGATAAAAGGAGAACTTTGACAATCTGAAGACGGCTGCAGAAATCTGAAAGGATTTCCTATTTGTTTTCTACCAAGACACAAAAAAATGCATTTAAAAACAGCTTTGAAGAGCTGAAAGTGCTGCTGTCGACACATTAATGGGCCTTTTCAGGCTTTCTTTAAGATTTATTTATTATTTAAGTAGTCAGAATAAAAAGCTAAATATATTAAATTTACTTTACGATTAGTCAATTTCATTAAAATTCAGATAACTAGTAATTAATTATAGATATCTTCAGCGATTTAATAGTGAATTAGTATAATTAGAAATATCCTAATGAACTAAAATAAAATAAACCAGATCCAGATGTCTGGGATGTGAGTGTGGTGAAGCTGATTTTATGATAAAACGGCCTGCCATAGATCCTGTTGTAAACAGAGCTGTGTTTCTGGCTGATCAGCTGCTGCGCGGCGCCGTCTGTCAGCAGGTCGGAACACGCTGCAGCACGCGCTGCTGCAGCCCGGCTGGCTGCGAGACGCCGCCACGCCTGTCCAACAGTCTAGATCTGTGGCACATAGAAGCTGAATGCTGCTTCAGCAGCAGATCTTTAATCCGTTCAGTGATTTATAAATACTGGCAGGATTTCAGGACTCAGAGAAGGACTGCAGAACCGGGTGGCGTAGAACCGGGTGGTGTAGAACCGGGTGGCGTAGAACCGGGTGGCGTAGAACCGGGTGGCGTAGAACCGGGTGGTATAGAACCGGGCGGCGTAGAACCGGGCGGTGCAGAACCGGGCGGTGTAGAACCGGGCGGCGTAGAACCGGGCGGTGTAGAACCGGGCGGTGTAGAACCGGGCGGCGTAGAACCGGGCGGTGCAGAACCGGGCGGTGTAGAACCGGGCGGCGTAGAACCGGGTGGCGCAGAACCGGGCGGCGTAGAACCGGGTGGTGTAGAACCGGGCGGCGTAGAACCGGGTGGCGCAGAACCGGGCGGCGTAGAACCGGGCGGTGTAGAACCGGGCGGTGTAGAACCGGGCGGCGTAGAACCGGGTGGCGCAGAACCGGGCGGCGTAGAACCGGGCGGTGTAGAACCGGGCGGCGTAGAACCGGGTGGTGTAGAACCGGGCGGTGTAGAACCGGGTGGCGTAGAACCGGGTGGCGTAGAACCGGGTGGTATAGAACCGGGTGGTGTAGAACCGGGTGGCGTAGAACCGGGTGGTGTAGAACCAGGTGGCGTAGAACCGGGTGGTGTCTCTACCCTCCTGGTTCTAGTCAGGTCTCCAGCTGCAGCTTCTGGTCGTCAGTCTGACCTGCTGCAGGAATCAAACCACTAAATCCTGGATGAGTTTCTCTGGTCTCAGACTTTCGTCCTCTGGGCCTGAATGTTCTGGTAGAAGACCTGAAGGGTCAGGTCAGAGGTCAGAGGTCAGCCTGATCTCTAGTTTCTAATGATGTCAGTTTGTAATAACTGA